>NC_143554.1:31787045-32090075 GCF_054136105.1 Typopeltis vanoorti
ACAGAAATATTACCCAACTATGTGAAATTTAAAGTCAAGTTAAAATCTAAAAAGGCTCACAGAATTTACAAGTGCATGTGTCAGTTTTGTTCTGCCATGGGAACAGACTGCTGCTTTGCATACCATCCTCAGTGCTGCCATCAGATCATTGCATTTGAAGCTCTCAGCTATTCTGGACACTGAACTCTCTGCCATTCTCTTTGATATTTCAGAAGCTTCTGCTCAAAAAAGAATTCTTAAAAATGAAAAATAAACACATCAAAGAAAGTATGACAGTCTCTTGGATTCTAAACCCATGCCTCTAGTTCAACCTCTTCATACAGCAGTTAACATGTCATCAAAAAGGCTCAGCAATGCTTCCAAAGTACACACACACACACACACACCCCTTCCAGATGTGTATAATGCTATGCATTATGAGAAGGTCCACTGCCCAGACTGGTTTCAACCTTTATTGAAGTCTCACCAGTGAGAGCCGGACCCAAAAGATATAGCAAGGTTGAAGTAATGCAGAAGTCATTTATTTCCCATATACAATGGTGTCTATCCAGAGTGTTATTAAAACACTCTGGTCGAAACCAGTCTAAGTAGTGTCCCTTTCCATAATGCATAGCATTATACACATCTTAGGCTTTGCATTATGGGATACTAAGACAACTGATGTGAAGTTAGCCTGTATATATAAATAGCCTCATTAGCTTCTATATACAAGTAGCCCAGTCGCAAAGATACTTCACATGCAAACATTGTTTGTTTACACTTTGATAAAGGATTAAATCCAGAATATAATTTCTTGGCATCTTTAAAATATTATCAAATAAAAAAACCTTTTCAACATTTATCTCTAATCTAGAATATTTTAATAATGTGTAACAACTTTAGACTACTAGTGTATGGAAAGTATATGGTTTCTGCAAGCTGAGATTATTCCTGAATAATACAAAATTTTGTGCTTAACTCTAAGATTGCTACAATATTCTAGCATTGACATTCTTTCCATTAATAAAAGTAAAATTGGAATAAAGAAATCTTTAATCTCTTTTGCCACAAACTTCCACAGTTGGGTACTGAAAACAACACTTTTACACATTAGGTAATGTGTTGGGCATTCCATTACTTACAATAGAACAGGGTCTTTTTTTTTTGTAGTATCCACCACCTGTCAGCAGTGGGAAGTGAATTTTGATTTTTATAAATAATGAATTAAAATACCATTTATGGAAAGTTAGGAAAAACAAATTTGAAAACCAGTAATATGACATACAAATACTTTACAATATTGTATTGTATTGGGGAAATTTTATTGTTCAGTCAGCCGATTTTGGTATTTAGAAAGAAAAAGTTTTTGGCTAGGTGGTATAGACCAGTGCTTCCCAAACTTCTGGATGTCAGGGCCCCCTTTGCAAAAATTAAAATATTTCACGGCCCCCCTCGAAAAACAATCGTAATAGAGAGATATATTATTATAATATTTATTGTATTTATATTCAATACAAAACATACACAGTGAATATTGCAAAAATCAAATGCATATATTACATTTTTTGCCTCTTACCGTTTGGTTCTGAAGACGATGCGGGCTGTTCCGTAAAATATGAAATACTGTCCTTTTTTTGAGTCTGTTTTTGCTTCTTCTGATTGTTCGCGAGAATTTTTTTTTATTTTTTATCAACCACTTATCCATCTCAAGGTTAAATTTTTTAACGTCGAATAGATCAAATAATATCACCACTTACCGATACTGGCACACCACAGACTGATAACATGAAATTAGTGAATATTACCTGAATAAGGGAATCCTTATTCAGGTAATATTCCCAGGACCAAGAAATTTTTCTCTTTTGTGACTTTTCTCCCTTTATGGTAATTAAACTTAACGCGAAACAGACAGCAAAGGCAGGGTTATTAAAACGTGCATATGATTGGTGTAGTATTAACAAAAGATCGCGCAACCGAAAGATAAAAGCATAGCTGACAATTGAGTTGAAATGCTAACTCTCTTCAACCGAATTCCATATGTGAAACTGCCATAACATTCATTATATATATTACTTAGTTTTAACACTTTTATGAATTTTAACACGTTCGGTTGAATTTTATTGCTGCCTTGGGAAATCAAACTCACACACATCTAATTAATAACAATAGTTTTTAGTTAGATACTGTGTTTGCCCATGCAGCATATGGTTTTGTTTCAGTCTATACAGCATAGTTTCTGTATGAGGGGACATGTGATTCATTAATTAGTGTGTTTTTATCCCAGTTGTCTCTAATTGCACTATTTGTTGAGAAATATATTACACAGACTCTTCATACCTTATTCACCGGCATAATAAAAGTATTTGTTTTTATTGCCTGTGCAGTATAGTGGCTGTTACGGAGGGGTGTTGTTTACCACTGCAAGAGAGTTACTATATCCCCACACGAACTTATTTAAGCTTTTTTTTTCATATGTGAAGTAATATGCGAAACTTTTATTGGTAACAGAAAACTAGCTGGGATGACAGTGATAATATAAAACGAGTTTTGAAATGTATATAAAGTCAATAACAACAGTCCCTGATTACAAACGTGTGATGAAAGGGACAGGAAGATTTGGAGCTTCCCTGGAGAGTATTCGAAGTAAATACAATTAACCACTGCTTTGAAATGAAACATGAATATCAATATCAATACTAATATTCATTAAGCGCCGAAATACGCAGGAAGCAAAGTTTGTGAACCAACAGCAATGTGTGAATTTTTCAATTAAAATATAAAAAATAACAAAAAAGAAATAATAAATAAATAATAAAAGTTAAATACGTTTCTTTTAAAATAAAAAAAATCTACTTAGTCTTAAAACATTTGAAATTCATTTTCATTATTTCAAGGCCCCCCGCAACAAAACCTACGGACCCCAAGGGGGCCGTGGCCCACAGTCTGGGAAGTGCTGGTATAGACCACCTAAATTATGCAATATTCATGAGGAGAAGACAAAATTCTGTCTATTTTTACTATTAGAGGTTTTTTTAAACGGTTTAAACCAAATGAAAAATTTTTCAACAAAATTGAGCAGTAGAAGGAATGAAGGAGATGGAAGAGAAACTTGTTGTGTGAGTTTGGGAGGATTGTGGTAGCTGCATGGATATTACTGGATTTAATATGGAGGAATTATCGATACCAGTTTCATAGGAACAATTACCATGGAAATGTTTATAGACAATGTGTACTGCACACTAGTGCAGGAATTACTGTTGCTAATTCATATAAACAATTGCTATGGAAACATTTATAAACAATGCATACTACAGAAACCAAACATATGTATGTGTGGATGTTGTGGATGGAGTGTGAATTGGTAAGAAACAGTCATTAATCAATCTAAATGCCCTTGTCTGTGTTGAGGCAAGTATTTTAGGAAGTTCTTAGGGATACCACTCCAAATGCAAGAGCAATATTCAATAGTTCGGCAGATTTGTGATTTAGGTAAGGTTAATTGCTGTTTTGGGATAAAGTAATGCCAAGAGCAAAAGAGAAATCCTAGGTTTTTGTATGCAGAGGAGGAAATGGTGGCAGTGTGTTCATCAAGAGAGACTTGATGTCAGTGTAATTCCAACATGAAAATAAAGCAGATGCGTTTTCCTAGCACTGAAACTGACAAGGTTATCTGAATCTCCATTGAAGAATGACTTGGAGATCAGATATGAGCTCCACATTTTTCATTGCTAGTATTTGTGCAAGGTTTATCAAATGAAAAGGAGTCCAATTTGCTGCTCCAGTAAACTGTGTATTCGGATGGCAGTCGACTGGTGTAGGACAGGTAAGAAAGCAGAACCTTGTGGAACCTCAGAAAGCTGGTTTGCCAGATCCAGTCAAAAAGCTGGTTTGCCAGCTTTCTGACTGGATCTAGGAATAAGCCAATTACCATGTCGTAAAGTAGATAATAGTGGAATAAAAGACCATAAAAAGGTGAGTGATATAAGACAGGTGGTCAACTATGGAGCACAAACCTTTAAGACAGTTGAAGGAATGCTAATTTGACAAGAGGTTCAAAGGGGATGGATGTGCAATATATGATCCTCTCAAGTAGATCACCTAGTCTCTCATTCACAATCCAACTCTCACCTTCACTTGGTGAACCCTGGAACTAAGTGAACAACCAGGTACAAATGAGAGAAGGGAGACTTAGGGAAAATTTGGAGGTGCTAAGGTGGCAGCCCACCATCAAACTAGGCTGTGGATGGCCAGTAACCAACTCAGCTGAATCTTTTCTAACTCCAATGTCTCAGGAAAGAAGTAACTGGGCTGTCACTCTGGAAAACGACTCAGACAGGTTAACAGATACAAGCAGGATAAGGAAAGGATAAAGAATAAAAATAAACAAAAATATCTGGAATGTTGCTATTTAGAATGTCAGGAGTATCCATCACAAATATCAAGATCTAGATAAAACTGAAATAGAAAGAAATATTAAATTAGAGTAATAACAGAAACAAAGAAAAGATAAAAAGGTTCAGATGAAAGAGACAGTGGAGGAAGAAAGAGCAAAAACAGAAGTAATGATTTTTATTCACAAATCAATTTAAAAAAATCACCCATAATAAATACTAGAGCGAGAGAGAATTCTAGAACTAAGATTACAAATAAGTCTTGGCATTCTGGCTATTATTGGTGTCTATAAATGATTATATATTACTAATGGGAGATTTCAATGCCATCCAGACTTAGGGATTTTTCCAAAAATAATAACTTAAAAACTACTAATACTTTTTTCAAACATAAAGACTGCCATAAATTCACATGGAAACCAAACCTAAAAAGTATACCAGCCTATATAATAGCTAATAGGAAAATAGTTAATATGATACTAGATGACTAGAAGTGCAGAAATAGAATCTCATCATTATCTCTTACTAGGAAAATTCAGAATACCCATAAGATGGTTTAAAATTAATCAGATCAATGCTAAGAGAAATCTCCAGGAAATCTTTCAGAGTTCAACTCTTAGAAGATAAAAGTATTATCTACCTTTATTTGCAAAGAATAAATGGAAAACTAGAGCAAATAAAAGAAAATGATGATATAGAAATGGAATGGAATAATTAAAAAATATATTAATAAATGCAGTAACAGAATGCCTCAGAACAAAAAGTAAACAGAAAAGGAGAAAGGGGATAAGAAACTTAGGGAAACATTGAACCAATAATTAAAGGCAAGAAAGAAGAATATAAACAATGGATAAACACAAAATCACCAGAAGCAGAAATTAATTATTAATCCAAAATAAATCAGAAAGAGATCTTACAGTGAAGAGACTAAATGCAAGAATTCAATACAAAATTCTAAGAAATGTGAATAAGCAGGTAAAAGAAGAAGTGAAACTTGAAATAATCAAAAGAAAACCTTGCTAGACTTCTTCCAAAACTTATCGCAAGATAGTAATGAATATAAAACAAATATAATGCTAACTACTAACTACACAGTGGAAGAAATAACATTACAAGAAATACAACAAGCAACTTAGAAAAATTCCCTGGAGAAGATAGAATAAATATAGAACTTATTAAATATGACCTTTTTAAATTATTTTAACAATATCTGGCAGCAAGAAAAAATCCCAGAAATTTGGAATAAGCCAATTATTCCACTTATAAAAAAAGGCAATAAGTGCAACTGTGAAAACTACAGAACTAAATAAGTCTCCTAAATACTGGTTATAAGTTATATGTATGAATATTGACTTCAAAACTTAAATCATATGTAGAAGATAAACTTTGTGAAGAACAAAATAGCTTCTGAAAAGGACAATCGTGCATTGATCGGTTATAAATACAGCAAGAGAATGCTGCATTTATAAACAATTTACAGCTTTTACATTAAAATTCTTAATGGAAAAACATTACAAATTCAACATAGAAACACACATAACACTTGTAGATTACTAGAAAGCCTTTGAAGAGTCCTATGGAACAAACTACGGATCATACTCAAGAATCTTAATATTCCAAATCAGTTGCTTATTGCAATAACTTCTGTCCTGTCAGGTGTCTTCTCCCTCCAGGAGACTGACTACCATGCGTCTCCACCATGTCCTATTCCATGCCTCTCTGCTGCATTCCTCATATGAGAGATAAGTCCAGTCTTCTATATTTTTTATCCACTCCAGTCTTTGTCTCATTCTCTTTCCCTCAACAGTTGCTTTGAGAAGTGTCCTTTTAGGCAGTTATGTCTCAGAATATGTCCAAAATAGCCGACTTTTCTCTTTTTAGTTTCTTTTATCAGGCTCCTGTTTACGCCTACCATCTCTTCATTTGTCTTTCCATGACATCCTCATAATTCTTCGCAGCATCCATATTTCAAAAGCCTCCAGTTTTTTCACACTCAGATTGAAGAGTGTCAATGTCTCTACTCTGTAACTGTGATTTCGATAACAAACATGTATCAAAACAATCAAATAGCTGTAAGAATCAACGAAAAAGTTACAGAATGGAAATCAATAAACAGAAGGATCTATCAGGGAGGCCCAATGTCACCACTCTTATTTAATATCTATATGAATGAAATAGTAAAGAAATGGAAGAAAAATATAAAACCAGTATTTAAACTAGATCGTGGAATTATACTTAATATCCTTTTGTTTGCAGATGTCCAGATATTCATAGCAAGAAGTGAAGATGAACTCCAAAGATCAATATAATCCTTAAACATAAATTGCTAAAAGCTCTGGAATGCAAATTTCGACAGACAAAACAACAATCATGGCTTTTAAAGAACCATCTCAAGTCAGAAGTAAAATCATGATTGAAAATAAAATTTTTGAACAAATTAACTGCTTCAAATATCCTGGATGTGCTGTATCATAAACAAAAGAAGTTGACGTTGATATCAAAATTTCAAACTTTCTAAAGATAATAGGAATGACCAATAATATTTTCAAACCTAACCAAAGTTCAAAAACATAAAGAATAAGAGTTTATTACGTTTTGGCAAGATCTTCTCTACTGTATGGAAGTGAATTATGGATCATAAAAACTACAGAAGAAAAAAGAATAGAAACTGGAGAAATGAAATTCATGCAAAGCACAGCAGCTTATACTCTCTTGGACAAAATAAGTAGCACAGAAATACGTCAAGAACTAAAAACAGTCTCAGAATTGTACAAAGTTTAGGAATACCGAAATAAGTGGAATGAAATATTAAGAGAATGAACAGTTCAAGACTACCCAAAAAATATTCTGATACCACCCCAGGTGGAGGATATAGAAGTCAGGGATGACCAAGGAAAAGATGGAATGAGACCAGAACAGGCGACTGGGTCTAAACCCTTAAAAGGATGATGATGATAATTTGACAATTGAAGAAATGCTAATCAGACAAGATTCTTCTGAATCTTGTCTAATTTGAACAGGATTCTTTTGACATCTTTCTGGCAAAACAATGCAGAGGGTATTCGGCAACTGGGAAGGTTGGGAGACTATCAACTATGCATGCATTTCAGGAAAAGTATGAAACCTGGAGATTGGCTTTTGATATGGATGATCATGCAAATGAACCATCTGGGTACCACAGTAGTGGAGAAGTGTGGGGGGAATTATGATGAATTGTTTTGGTAAGAAAAAATAAGCCTTAGCTGCCATTTAGACAGTTTACCAGTTTCCTGCCTTTGATTCTTTCAAAATCCATTTTAGAGGCTTTTTTTTTTTTTTTTTTTGCATAAGCAGCCACTACCTTGGCACACCGTTCTGGAGAACAGGGGACAACCATTTAGAATGAAATGAGGAATACATTTCCATACCAGGTACCAGTAAACATTACTCTAATGATACATTCACTGCATATGTTTGGGTTGGAAGGCTGCAAACAACAAACCGCGAGAATGATGCACTGGAGCTATTGTTGGACATGATGCTATTGATTTTTGACCTTTATACAATGTGAAATTTAACGTACATTTTTTGCTTAAATTTTCTTTCAAATCTAAAAATATTTCATTAATTTAAAAGATTAGCTTACCTTCTTTTGTCCTGTAGGAGGAGGTTTTGATGGAATGTGATGTTGAATAAGAGCAATACACTTGGTTACTAGCTCTCTTTCTCTATCCAACATTTTCCATGGTTCATATACTGATTCATCTATAATCCGTTTATTGCATGTAGGAGATGTAGGAGAGAGTTGAATTGGTGCCGATGTAATAGCAGCTCTATTTCCTTCCCAAGTTGCTTTTGCTACTAAGTTGCAAGCTTCCTTTTCCAGTTTGCTAATGTCTTGATGATAGCCAGGCCCTTTATCAATTCCTAGCTTTTCACGTAGTAGTAGCAAATGCCGCACCTTTTCAACCTTAGAAGTATAAAAGTTAACAGGATTATTTTTATTAACATTTTTCCTCACCAAAGTTCAAATACCTTAAAAAGCTTTCTGAAACAATTTATATAAATCCAGGCATATACAGGGTGATCAAAATTAAAGTATCCCTGTTTAAGGCCTTGTTGAGTCAGGTGATCAAAATTTTGCAAAACTTTACAGGAATATATTACATTGTGCATCATATGGAAGCAATAGCTGAGAAAAAAAAAAGTAGTCACAAAATTCACTACCAGAGGTGTTGTAAACACCAAACGCATGGAATCTGCATATCAGACAACTCAGCAGCTGTCAGGATTTTAAATGACAGACACAGGATTTTTCCCTTCATTCTGGTTGTTAATATGATGGTGGTGATGGTGCTAATTTGCCCCAATGTACATTGCTCATGAAGCTGTACTACCTAAACAATTGCAATGCGGTGGTGGCACTCTGCGAATTTCATAGTGAATTTCAAATGTTGACAAGATCTGCTATTTCCATGTGCTCTGTGACAAATGATTAGTTATTTTGAAGAAACAGGATTGTTGGGAGTCAGGCCTTGCGGAGGTCACAAACCAATCAGTTCACAATAAATCAATGAAGATGCTACTGCCATTGTAGGGCAGGCCATGAATAACAGCATTGGTTCCTGCAGTGCATGTGCTATATCAATACACATGGATATGCCTTACACAACTGTCTGGAAAATTCCAGAAGATTCTGCATTTCTACCCATTCAAGATAGCCTGCAGGACTTTGAAAGTCGACTGACATTTGTGTTAACATTCTCTGCTTGAGCGAAGTTGGATGCTGCATGGATAGGGATGATTTTTTTGTGGGGGAATGAGACTCCCGTTAACCTAAATGGAGCTGTGAATACTGACAATTGCTGGGTAAGGGCTACACAAAATCCACATGCAATCCAACAAATTCCTTTGCATTCCCCCAAAGTTATTGTCTGGTGCAGGTTTACAGCTTTGTTTATCAATGGACCATTCTTCTTTAGGGACATTTGCCAGTCAGGTTCTGTGACCAGTTCAGTTACTGCTGAGAGGTATTGTGATATGATAAACAATTTTATTGTACCACAGTCAAAGAAGCACATGTGCATGAATTGAGTAATTTTCATGTGGGATGGAACACTTCACACATTGGTTGATCCATATAGGATGTTCTTCAAGAATATTTCATGAAAGCCAGAGTGATCATTCATGCATTTTCCACTGCATACCTACCTCATTCACCTGATCCCCTGTGACTTCTGGCTCTGGGGATTTCTCAAAGACAGGGTTTATTAGGATCATCCTGATAACTTACGAATGCCAAGAGGCAGCATAACATAGCATGTGTGCAACATCAGCCCCAAGCTACATTCTGTCATTGAATATACCATCCAAATGATGCAGTTTGTCAGCCTGTTTGGCTGAGTGGTTAGCATACCTGCTCTCCAATCAACAGGTCGCAGGTTGGAATCCCACTGTGGACATGAACATTTGTGATTGTCTTTAGATGGAAGATGAATTTCATCGCCTGGTGCGAGATCCCCCCCCCTGCTTACTGGAGGCCTGAAGTGGATGAAAAAGTTCCATGTTTGGTCTCTAGATCAGGATTTCTGGAATATGTAAAAATAAAATTTAAAAAAATATATGAAACTGATAAAAATGAGGAAAAAATATTAATAGCCCACCAATTGTACAATATACTATAGGTTTAGTAATAACTTTTTGTGGGTGGTAACCACAAAAATAAATAAAAGAAGGGCACTACATTGAACAGTACAGCTTGTGAATGAATAATGGAAGTGAATAAAAATGTTATTAATGCTTATGTCACTTTTCTCCTTCTACACACACACACAGAAAAATTACTACATCTACATTCAACATTCAGTGTGTCACATACAGTGCCCCTGGCGGTGAATTCGGGAACTACTTTTTCTTTCTCAGATATCGCTTCCTCATGCTGTACAATGTATTCCTGCAAATTTTTACAGCACTTGAATCACTGGGTGACACTACACAAGATCTTAAACAGGGATACTTTAATTTTGATCACCCTGTATAAACGTTTTTCTATTCATGAAGGAATAGTACAATTTAAGGTAGATATCAAAAAACATTTAACATTAGATATGTCATAAAATGAAACAGTGTAAACGAATGGACTAAACTTGTTTAATTATTATTATTCATTTTTTAATACCATGCTGGCCCATGACAGCTACAGTACAGCTAGAGACCATTAATACCCTGAACAACTATTTGTGCGTATTCTCATGATCTGGTGAAGGAGAAGATGAACCAATAATTCTTCTCTGGGAAATAAGTGTATATACAGGTAACCCTCATATAATGCAGATGTTAGGTTCCATAGAAATGCTGCGTTATATAAATAGCATTATGCGAGACTCAGATCACATAGAAAAAATAGTTAGGTTCCGAAATCTTTTTTTTTTTTTTTTAAGAATATATAAACAATGACATACCCAACAAAAATATATTTCTATTTAATTCAGGTAATTCATGTAAATTAAGAAAACATATAAACTATGAAACAAATACATAATATAAAATTATAAAAAATTATAAATAGTACGTAAACTTCATTGCACATAATACATAAATGTTTTAGGCAAAATAAAATAGTGTATATTTTAATTGTCATCACTCTCTTCAAAACTAACATTTTGTAGATGTTCTTTACTTACGACATCGTCATCTTTACCAGACATCGTCATCACTTGAAATCTCTTGGACATCATTAGTATAATTCTCATTGCATACTTTAGCTGGTTTAGTTATCAAGAAGTCAGTAATAAGACCTTGCTTACCAATATGCTGCAATTTTTTTATTAAGTTCATAATACAGAGCTAAACAAATATCCAATTGTCTAGTGAATTTTCCAGAGTGCTCCATTAGGAGATGATTATCCATAAAATAACTTTCTTGCCAAGTCCAATCCTTCTGCTAATTTCTTTATACTGAATTCATCACAATCAGAATCTTCCGCAGAACTTTCTATTTGGTTCGACGTCATCTATTAATTGTACCAGTTCCTACTCATTAAAATCTATTTATCCATCAATTAATCCACTATTGAAGAGCACTTATGAAGAAGTTTGCGAAGGTTGAGTCTCATGTGCTGATCGAAACCAAATGTATCTTCAGTCTTGTTCAATTGTTACCTTGACAGTTTACAGTGGGTGAGTTTATCCCTATTGAAAAAGCGCTCTAAATGGGCATTACTATAAAAATAATTTTTTACATTAAAAAAAGCATTACATATTGTATGTAACTCACCAAAATATAAAGTGCTCAGTTTGAGATTAACACACTTATGATTTTTAATGCTCTTTCCTGGCAGAAAACGAAGACAATTTTAAACAATAAATACTTTACACCGTAAACATTTGACGTACTGGCATGCTAAAGAGTATTTCCCCTAATATAAATTCGCTAATTATAACTACATGTGCGATACAGGCAGATGCAAATTTAACAAAGATAAAATTTGATTTTTAAGTTGTGCATCGAAAAATATATTAAAAGAAAAAAGGTTACTACAGTTTGTAGACCGTCTTATGTCGCAGTTTGAGTCTTTACGAGCGGTTTTAATGAGGCTTGCAGTGTTCAATTCGATACATTTTTTGGTCGTTGGCCTGTGGGGAACAAATCGCGAATTCAATTTACAAAGGCCCAAACTCTCGTTGTTGTGCATAGTTGATTTTAGAATCCCAAATTCATCTTCAATCAATCTCAAGGACGATTTAGGGTTGTCTTTGATGAAATCACGCACTTTTTGGATGTTAACTTTCTCCGAAAAAGGAACTTCAGAGTTGGACATTAGAAATAGAATAGGCAAAGCTAAATCGGCATTTATGGAAATGAAGAGAATTTTAATAAACAAGAACACTAAAATAGGCATTAGAATTGGAATAATTAAAGCAACAGTTTGGAGTATTGCAAGTTATGGAAGTGAGTCACGGACACTCAGAAAGAGAGATATGGAAAGAATTAATGCATTGGAAATGTGGTGTTATAGAAAGATGGAAAAGATTAGCTATACAGAAAGAATATCAAATCAAGAAGTTTTAAGACAAGTTGGGATGGAAAGAACACTGCTAAAGAATATTATGCAAAGAAAGACCAGATTTGCAGAACATCTTCTGAGGTTCTTCGGGACACCTGACAAGAACTATATTACAAGGGAAAGTTGAGGGGAATAGAAGACGTGGAAGACCAACTAGAGAGTGGTTTAATGACATCGTGGAATGGACTAGTTTAAGAATGATGGAAACGATCTGCTGCAACCCTCTTGCTAAGGATGCTACCGGACGACGACAAACTTCGCTCAGTCCAGTTTTGGGACTGCCTGGCTTTTCATCGTCCTCACGCGTCTCATGACCACTTTGAAATCGCTTAAACCACTCGTAAACTTGAGTACGGGATAAGCATTCGTCACCGTATGCTTTTTGATGCATTTCGGTAAAACTTTTACCAAGTCTAACACAAAAGTCAATTGCAGCTCTCTGTTTGAAACTCATTTTCCGACCGTTTGTCAAAACATACTCTTGGCACTAAAACTCAGCTTCTAATGAAACAAATGTCATGAACAGTTCACACAACACTAATGAAGGTTGCCGCTTTCGACAACAAAAAGATACAACAGGTGACACCATTAGTTTCTTCTATTTTCAAAATGTTCGGTTTCTTTTTGGACAGAGGGTGTAGAACGACTGTTGATCACATCATTGTCTCTTTGGCATACTGTGTGAAATGTAATATAGCTTGTCTCTGTATGTGTGTGTGTATATATATATATATATATGTATATGTGTGTGTGTGTGTGTGTGTACTCTAGATAGCGGTATACCACATTGGTGGAACTGTACTCCAGGAGATTGACGAAGCCAGTGATTTGGGAATGTTGGTGAATACGAAGTTGAAGTTTAGGGGGCACATCTCAAAAGTGGATAAATCAGCTCATCAAATCACTTGGTTGCTAAAAAATACTTTGAAGAGCAGAGACAAACAGGTTATTGTTCCTCTGTTTCGAGCCTTGATAAGACCCTATCTAGACTACTGTGTCCAGATTTGGGCACCAGGGTTTCTTCTTGATCGGGGAGGAGGTGGAGAAGATCCAGAGACAAGTGACCAAGATGATAGCAGGTCTGTGGAATGAACCTTATGAGAAGAGGTTGAAGATTTACGGGTTGCAGAAATTGGCTAGGCGGAAAAAGGCGATATGATTGAGACATTCAAATTATTGAAGGGTTTCTGTAAGATTAATTCAGAGGATATTTTGAGAAAAGGACTGGTGGTGGGAGGTCTAAGAGCCATCCATGGAAGGTGGGCAAGAGTGTGGTTAGCAAGGGTGTTAGAGCTAGGTTTTTTTACTTGGAGAGTGGTGAATGAGTAAAATAAACTGCCAATCTGTTGTGGGTGCCATGACTATAAATGAGTTCAAGGCAAAGTACGATAGATTCTGTGTGAATGTTGAATAGTTGTTCTTGACTTGATGTTAGGGCCTACCTTGATGAGTCTAAGGACTCCTTGGAGTTGCCTGTTCTGGTAATAATAATAAATAATTAGTTACCGTGTCGCTCGAGCTGGTGAAGCTCATTCCATTACAGACTCGTATTAAACCTTGTACAATCGATATTGTCAAGTGTTTGCTAGATGAAAAACCTGTTAAGTTAGTCTCCAACATTCCTTTATCAAAACACACCGTTGCTAGACAAATCAGTGATATAGCTGATGACGTGAAAGAGACACTTTTCGGTCGCATCAAGTGTACCAAATTCGCACTACAACTGGATGAATCGACTGACATCACCGGGTTGGCAGTTTTAATGGTATTTGTTCATTGTTTACTTACAAAGCTATCAGGAGGACCTTTTTCTTTGCAGACCACTATCAACCGACATATCAGGGGATGAAATATTTAATGCTTTGGATGAATTATTCTAATCAAATGAAATACCGTGGGAAACTGTGCAGATATATGCACTGATGGTGTAAAGACAATGATGGGTCAAATGCTGGAACCATTGCCAAAATTAAAGAAAAGGCAAAGAAATGCAGCAGCAGCAGCCATTGCATTCTTCATAGACATGTGCTAGCCTCGAGAAAAATGCCTTCTGAGCTTATGATAGTGTTGAATGATGCCATAAAAATAAACTATATAAAATCGGGACCTCTTAAAAGCAGGCTCTTCAAACTAATGTGTGAAGATATGGGAAGTCACCATGAGTCCCTCCTGCTGCACAATGAAGTAAGGTGGTTGTCTCGAGGAAAAGCGTTGACACGTTTGATGGAACTGTGTTCAGAGTTCTTCATAGACATGTGCTAGCCTCGAGAAAAATGCCTTCTGAACTTATGATAGTGTTGAATGATGCCATAAAAATAAACTACATCAAATCGCGACCTCTTAAAAGCAGGCTCTTCAAACTAATGTGTGAAGATATGGGAAGTCACCATCAGTCCCTCCTGCTGCACAATGAAGTAAGGTGGTTGTCTCGAGGAAAAGCGTTGACACGTTTGATGGAACTGTGTTCAGAGTTCTTCATAGACATGTGCTAGCCTCGAGAAAAATGCCTTCTGAGCTTATGATAGTGTTGAATGATGCCATAAAAATAAACTATATAAAATCGCGACCTCTTAAAAGCAGGCTCTTCAAACTAATGTGTGAAGATATGGGAAGTCACCATCAGTCCCTCCTGCTGCACAATGAAGTAAGGTGGTTGTCTCGAGGAAAAGCGTTGACACGTTTGATGGAACTGTGTTCAGAGTTCTTCATAGACATGTGCTAGCCTCGAGAAAAATGCCTTCTGAGCTTATGATAGTGTTGAATGATGCCATAAAAATAAACTATATAAAATCGCGACCTCTTAAAAGCAGGCTCTTCAAACTAATGTGTGAAGATATGGGAAGTCACCATGAGTCCCTCCTGCTGCACAATGAAGTAAGGTGGTTGTCTCGAGGAAAAGCGTTGACACGTTTGATGGAACTGTGTTCAGAGGTAGCAGCATTTTGGATGGACCATAATGCTCTGTTGGCGATGGTTTTAAATGATGAAGACTGGGTGTGCAAACTGGCGTATTTGGCCGACATTTTTAGCAAAATGAACAAAATGAATCTATCCTTGAAAGGAAAAACTACCACAGTTTTTGATGCAAACGCCAAAGTGTCTTCTTTTAAGAGGAAACTTATGTATTGGTTGGAGTGCATAGAAAAGGTAGATATCGATTGCTTCCCTCATACAAAAAGCTTCTTGAATGAAAATAACATCAAGATTCAAGAAAAAATACAGAAAAATATTCAGGGCCAATATAAATGGCTTCTCTTTTCGGAGAAGCCATTTAGTTTCGTGTGCTTTTTTTTTTGTAATTTTTAGACATCCTCCTCATCCGTTCACCTTCAGGCATTCTTACAACAACAGTTTACAGAAATCCAACTTTCACAGGTCGTTATATTCTCAAAGAATCTGCCCATCATCCTTGTCAAAAAACAGGAATCATAAAATGTTTAATCCGACGAGCCAAAACTAATCGTTCAACTTCTCATTTATTACAGAAAAACGTTCGACTATCAAACATCACATGAAACTAAATGGCTTCTCCAAAAAGAGTACACAACATCTTTTCGATATTCACAATCCAACACAAAACAGCAAAGATTCAATACGTCGAGTTCCAATTCCTTACATTTCCGGGATTTCAGAACCAATTTCAAGAATTCTGAAGAAATATGATTTAACAGCCACTTATACGCCTATTAACAAATTATCCACCCATTTTCCTTCTTCTAAAGATAAACACTCAACTATGTCTCTACCTGGTGTGTATCAAGTTCCATGTAACTGTAATCTTTCCTACTTTGGACAAACTGGATGCTCTATAGAAAAAAGAATTCAAGAGCATCAATCATCCATTCAACACAACAAATCCAAGAAATCTGGATTAGCTCAGCATGGAATAGAAACAAGCCACAACATCCTTTGGTCCAAGACTCTCCTCCTACACAGATGTCGCTATAAATTTGAACGTTTATTTAAAGGAAGTGTGGAGACCTTACTTCAACGTCCTAACTTGAATCATAATGACTGTATATCTGTATCAAAAATTTGGGAAAGTTTAATCAGGATAACATATTATTTTTTTTTCCCCCTATATTAGTCTAATGTTATTATTACATGAATTTCTGAATTAATATCTTTAATTTAATCATGACTCTGATATAATAAAAAAATTTTACTCTTTTAATACTTAGCGATATGACATCGTTCTATTTGTGAATGATCAATTGTTTGTATTCCACCTTGTTTTTTAAAACTATTCCTATGTAACCACTGAAGTTCTCATCTCATCTTCCTTATACCCTCTTTTACCTTGCGATGTCGAGGGTCCATTGATCATCGGACCTCGCTCCGTTTACAGGATAAGGTGGTCAGCCTTATGCCCCGGTGTATCCTATGGCCTGTAGTGTTAAGTTCTCAAGGCCAGTTTGCCTGCTTTGCGGGATGAAAAACCCCAGAATAAACTGGGGAAAAAACCCTGCTGTCCACGCCCAAGACTGGCTAACTTGGCTATGGCTGAGGAAGATCCTTCAGCTCCTCACGTCACCGACGGGAATCGAACCTGGGACACTCCTTCCCCAGGCATATGGTTGCGAAGCGCATAGCCACTAGGCTAACCGCGCACCACTGAAGTTGGCCTGTAATATTTGGCAAATTAAATAATATTCTCATGTAAACGTGTATATATTTTATAATGGAAAAACAATATAAACAAATTTTTATATACCTCTTCAAGACGTGTCATTTTTTCCATCTCCCACTGATGGTCAAATATGAGAGAATCACCACGTGGTCTCCATCCATGTAGATTCTCCTCACCCCTAACATAGGTAGAGGAAGTATCCAAAACACGGCGTTGCCGGCGCTGAACTCCTACCCAAGAAATAATCGTTAAATGAATATTACTGCTAGAAACATGGAAAATGTTTTTTCTTTTTTGCATTAGCTAATTATTACAGAATAAATGAGAATCAAAAGCAGATGGTTGCCCATTTTTGAAGCTCACATTTTAGTACTTAAGATATATTAAATAAAGACATCAGTCCATTATATTCTCATTTATTCAGATAAGACATCTGAAAATGTCAAATGGAAGTCAGTGAAAAATCCCCTGTATTATCAAAATACTAGTTGGAAAATAAAATAAAATAAACTTAAAAAATTAGTTAATTCACACACTGTACTTTTAACCTTTTATAGTATTATACACAGTAAGTCTCTGACTTACACAGATTTCAGTTACATGGATTAGGAGATACATGGTTGCAGTACTTTAACTTAGGTTGGCAACAACATCTATCAATCTATCAAAAGCTGATGTACAAATGATACATCAGTTGTACATCAGTTCTCCTAGTAAGCTGATGTACAACTGATGTATCATCACAATTTTGTCTGTTTCTATCTTGAATGCAAATAGGATCTTCTTAGTGAACCTATGTAGTATCCATATGAAAACAAAATATAAACTCTAAATACATCTGAGAAACAACATACAAGTGATAAATACATGTATTCGCAGCAGTAAAAAGTGCAATATAACTATGAAAAATAAAACAGAGATAATTAAACAATATGAAAAGGGAATAAATTCATGGACAATGCATGTGCTTACAAAATGAATCAACTGTTAGATCCGATATAAAAGATAAAGTTTGCATTATACAGCTTGCGAAAAGCTAATGCAATTCACAATCAGTTCCAAGAAAACAGGCATATCAATAGAAGAGAAAAAAAAAAAACCATTGCTGATTTCGATTGAAGACATACAACCAATGCTGATAAGGCATTCTTATGTTTCATTATGCTTATACCAGAGGAAACCCAAGATGCTATAACCTGATTTACAAGGAAGTAAAAAATAAAAAGTTACAGTAGTATAAACTATGTACGTAATATATACAGTATCACATATTCCTAATGAATATGCAATACTGTCTGTATTAGTTTTCTTACAATTACATTTGCTTTTTTCTCCATGCTGGGAAATAATTTTCCAATGGATTCCACCCCATGTAGGATTAAAGGGAAATGAAACTGCAGATGAAGTAGCAAAAATGGCTGTAACATCAAGTGATACCACAGATTTTTATCTTTTTAAAATCACTCAAAAAGAAAACATAAAAAGAACAATTCTCCAGGACATGAATCACTACTGGTGATCGGCAGAAAAACAAGGAGCTACCTTCAACTCCAAGTTTAATCGCTGTGCCACTACCATGATCTCCCACCTCAAGACCGGCCACACAAGACCAAACAAGTTTAGCAATGGCATAAAAGATTTCCCCATCCGCTGTAAAATCTGTAACAATAAGGAAGCATCGCCAATGCATTTACTAAATTGCATGAATATTTCCAAATGTGAATTTTATAACAACCCAGAAAAGGTGTTGTATAAAATACATGAATGTGACCTCTATGATTTGGTGTAATAATACCATAGGATAGTAATAATAATAAATTGCTTTCTGGTTTTATAGACTGGATAGGACACCAAATAAACTTTCATTTTTTGAAAGTTTTTTTTTTCCCCCCCATAAGCAGAAAACTCATCAAGCTTTAATTATTCTTTGAAACAAACATATTGTCTTTGTATATAGAAAAGAACACATTTGTGGCTATTTGGTGTGAGATAAGAGTCTAGCAGAACAAAATATACAATGGGGTGCTGCTATAGACCTGTTGATGGAAGAGATGATGGGGATAGTATGCATAGGCAAATAGAAGAAATAAGTGGAAGGAGGGTAATTATTATGGGGGATTTCAATTATGGTAACATTGACTGGGAGGAGTAGAGGGCACATGGGAGGAAGGAATTGGATTTTATGCGGCTATTAAGGGACAACTATCTGCAACAGCATGTAGTGGAAAATACTAGGGGGCAGAGAGTGCTTGACCAAGTAATTGCATCTGAGAATGTGGCTGTAACGAACATGACCATGTTGCCACCAAATGGTGAGAGTGATCATAAGGTTATGACTTGGGAGGTGGCTAAAGGAGTGGAATATACAATTAGGACAGGGTACATGTGGAATTACCGGGCTGGTAAGTATGACAAGATTAGGAGTGTGCTTGGCTCAGTGCCATGGCATGTAAGACTGCAAGGGCTGGATGTTGATAGTGCATGGGAGGTGGTTAAGAAGTGTTTGCAGGAGGCAATGGTTGACTGTATACCAAGAGTTCGAATAATAAATCAAGTAGGAGTTAAAGGGATAATTAACACTATTACGCTTCAGCTGCAAAAAAAAGAAACAATTGTGGAGGGAATTTAAGGAGAAAGGTGACCAGCAGGTGCAGGAACAGTATACAGCTCAGGCCAGGAAAGTAACAAGAAAATTATGAAAGAAAATTGGCCATGCAGGCTAAAGA
Organism: Typopeltis vanoorti; assembly: GCF_054136105.1. Taxonomy (NCBI): domain Eukaryota; kingdom Metazoa; phylum Arthropoda; class Arachnida; order Uropygi; family Thelyphonidae; genus Typopeltis; species Typopeltis vanoorti. The sequence continues at coordinate 31,806,817 of NC_143554.1, forward strand.
GAATTCCAAACAGTTTTTTCAATATGTTGCAAGTAAAAGGAAAAATGTTTATGGCAGAATGATTTTAAAAAATGCTGAGGGTAGGGAGGTAACCGAATCAGTTGATATAGTGGAATTACTGAGCGAGCACTTTGCAAGAGTATAACATCCAGGGAGGTGTTATACTCTTATATACCTCTGCTAATCTGTTAAGATTAGCAGAGGGTGACATTGCAGGAATGGAAGAACCAACAGCTTATACTGGAATCGTGATGAATGAAGTAGAGGTAAATAGTCTATTACGGAACCTCAATGTCAATACATCTGTGGGATTCGATGGTATATCAGCTTGTGTCGTACGTGAAGCGACTAAAGAATTGTCAGTGCTCTTGACCATTTTGCTTAATTTGAGCCTCGGGTCTGGGTCAGTCCTAAGGGGATGGAAAGAAGGGAAAATAGTTCCGCTGCATAAAGGTGGTTCCAGGGCTGCTGTTGAGAATTACTGGCCAATCAGCATAACAGGAATCGTTGTCAAGGTCTTGGGGAAGATAGTCAAGAGGAAAATACAAGATTGGATAGATGAGAATGGGATACTGTATCAGGGACAGCATGGTTTTGTGAAGGGTAGTCATGCCTCAGTAACTTGCTCACGTATTATAACACAGTGACGGCTGAACTGGATAAGGGTAATGGGTTTACAGTGATTCTACTGGACCTTGCTAAAGCCTTTGACAGGATACCACATGGAATTCTAATCAGTAAAATGCAGCATATGGGGATGGATATAGGGTTGGTGAGATGGATAAGAGGGTGGTTGATGGAGAGATATCAGAGAGTGGTTTATTCAGGAGTAGAGTCCACAAGACGGCCTGTGACTAGTGGTGTGCCACAAGGATCTGTTCTTGGACCACTGCTGTTTAATTTGTTCATTAATGATATAGGAAAGGATCTGAGAGCAACAGTTCATTTGTTTGTGGATGATGCAAAGTTGGGTAGGGCAATAGTGAATGCAGATGATGTCAAAATTTTGCAGGATGATTCAGATAGATTGGAGGTCTGGGCTAAGGAGAATGGATGTCAATTTAATGTGGCAAAATGTAAGGTTATACATTTTGGGGTGAAAAAGATTAGCAGCGGTTTACTACATTGGTGGAACTGTACTCCAGGAAATTGATGAGGCACGAGATTTAGGAGTGTTGGTGGATAAGGAGTTGAAGTTTATCGTGCACATTGCAAAAGTGGCCAGATCAGCTCATCAAATCACTTGGTTGCTGAAGAATATGTTGACAAGCAGAGACAAGCATGTTATTGTTCCTCTGTATCGAACCTTGATAAGACCCCATCTCGACTACTGTGCCCAGATTTGGTCACCTAGGTTTCTTCTTGATGGGAAGGAGGTTGAGAGGATCCAGAGGCGAGTGACCAAGATGACAGCAGGTCTGTGGAATGAACTTTATGAGAACAGGTTGAGGATTTGTAGGTTGCAAAAATTGGTTGATAGGCGGAGGAGGGGAGATATGATTTAGACATTCAAATTACTGAAGGGTTTCTATAAAATTAATTCAGAAGATATTTTTGAGAACAGGGTTGGTTGTGGGAGGACTACAGGACATCAATGGAAACTGGGCAAAAGTGTGGTTAGTAAAGGTGTTAGAGCTGGGTTCTTTACTTTTAGAGTGGTGAATGAGTGGAATGGGCTGCCAGAGTCTGTGGCGGATGCTGTGACAATGAATGAGTTTAAGGTGAGGTATGATAGATACTGTATGAATGTCGAATAGTTGTGATGAACATGATTTGGTGCCTCCCTCGATGAGTCTAAGGACTCCCTGGAGTTGCCTGTAATAATAATAATAATATATTAATAGTTATTAATTTGTATTAGAATTATTAAATATAATTAATTATATATGGAATATCCAGTTTGGGGAGAGGGGGTTATCTAGCTGTTTACTGACAATGCAAAACTGAGAATGGCAACAGTTAATAAAAGTTGTCCAGAAATTCTGCAAGATGATTTAAATAAATTAGAGGTAAGGGATAATGGTTGTCAGTTTAAAGTAGCAAAATTCATGGTTAGGCATTCCTGAAAGAAAAGATTATGCAATGTGTATTACACTGAAGGTACTAGACTGCAGGAAATAGAAATTGATGCGTGATGGAGGAGAGGGTGCTGAAGCTCAGAGGGCATATTGCAAAAGCAGGTAAAATAGCTCAAAAGATTATTTGAATGTTGAAGAACACAGTGACTGGAGGAGATAAGTAGCTTATTATCTCTCATTAGGCTTTGATATAGCTTGCATCTCAACTACCATCAATGGGTTTGATAGCATGGGTTTCTTGGGAATGAGGAAGCAATGAGGTCTGCAGAATGTTCCCTATGAAGGTAGATTGAAGGTATGTAGGTTGCAAACTTTAAGTTATAAGCAGAAAAGAGAGTATGTGATTGAAACATCTAAGTTACTAAAACGTTTTTACAAGAATGATGTACAAGAACTTTTTCAACATATTACAGGTAGGGAAAAAACAAGTGGTTGGGAGTGTTCTGTCATTGCATGAGTTTAAGTAGTGGTATGATATCCTCATATGAGTCTCACTTATTCATCTTCAGGTGAAAAGACCATACAGTCCTCTGATCCTGAACAGGTTCAAACACAGGACTTTTGAACTGAAGGACAATTGTCACAGTGTTCTCACAACTGCAATGTAATGAAAAAAAGTGAAATAGCCAATGAAAGTTGATTGAGTTCCTTAAACTTAGAAGACTTGACTTGGGCATGGCATCATGGGAAATGGTCAATAGGTAAAAATAAAACATGATGCAAAGAATATAAAAAGAAGCATAATATGTAAGCTCATGAGACTTAGACTGAAGACTATAACGAGTGTTAGGCATGGTAGGGAAGGCAAAATGAGATAAGAAATTAGCCAAGCAGACCAAAGGGGATCCTAGAAACTTCTTTCTGTACAGGGTGAGTATAAAAACAGTTCTGGAGGGATAACTTTAAAGAATACATTCATAATAATTCTTTCGAGTATAAGCAACTCAGAAAAACAAAATAAATAAATTATTTAAGTTACTAATATTTCAGAGAATTTTAAAACTGCATTTTCGAGCATAAAATTTCCCATATCAAATATGCAGATGATATAGTCCTGACTAACAGGAAGAAGTTTGAAGTCCATGATCAGCAAAATAAACCAAATTAGCAATAAATATGAGTGTAAATTTCACTAAAACTAAAATAATGAGAGTAGGGAAAAGAAGAAAAAAAAAGAAACTAGTTAACATTGACATTGATAATAAATAAATATATTGAACAAGTAACTCATTTTAACTAGAAGGAAATCACTTATCACTGAAGATCTAAATTATATGAAAACAATAAATCATAGAATAGGTTTAGGGTGGTCTGTAATAGGAAAGCTAAATAAAGTCTGGAATAGTAATAAAATAAGTAAACAGCTGAAACTAAAAATATACAACTCAATGGTATTGCTTGTGGTCCTCTACGGATCTGAAAGTTGGATAACAAAAAAAAAGAAGAAATAAAATTACAAGATGTTGAATCCAAATGATTATGAAAAATAAACCAAACTAAATGGACTTATCATTGGTCTGAACTAAATTGCAAAGAAATAATATTAGACAAATTAAATAAAAAAAGAGATTAAAATGGTATAGTCATGTAAACAGAATGAATCAACAGAGATTACCTTACATTGCCCTACAGGGAAGGAAAACCACCAAATGGACAAGAGGCCGACTAAGGATAAGCTGGATCACCAATATTAAGAATGCTGCTGAGATCAACAGCCTTCAAGATCTTTCAAGAATGACTTCATTAAGAGAAGAGTGGAAAAGATACTCATGAAGTGCTCAACCCGTCTTGACAGAAGAGAATCAATCAAAATTTCATCTGTGGAATACAGTTGCATAATACAAAGCACTCGATGAGATTGATGCTGAAAAAGAACTAATGTCCTATCAAAGTTCCCTGCAGGGCCTTGATAAAAAATGAGGTTAATCCAGAGACGTCAAGCTAAATGTGATCTTAAAATCACATTTAGCTGCCTCCCAAATCTTTGGCATGTTGCCATAATTAGGGGGTAGGTATTGTTTCATAGCTGATGCCAGTTCTAAAAATATTATCTCAGACCTGTTACTGACATCTATGCATCTTCCATTTAATCTTCTGTGAAACAGTATCCAGAACATAATCTGCCAGTCCTACAAAATACCCAAGCATTTATCCAAATCACTACACCCTCCTCATAGGCAACTCACCCCCTTCATAGACCTTATTAAGCCCCATTTTCCCCTGTGATATAACCAAATTATTCAAATTCCCCCTTTATTCCAGTTAATTCTTATGAAAAGTAAAAATATATAAACAGCTGAATGGGTCTACAATGGACAATGGTCCCCCCCCAAGCCAACTTCTATGTAGTACATTTTTAAACTAAGCACTACACTAAAACCAATGGCCTGGTTGCATTATGATGACGATGATGTGTTTGTTATCGGCCTCATGGCCAAGACACCTTAAATACATTTTTAGCAAATTTTAATAACCAGCATTCTAAAATAAACTTTGCCAGAGAAAAATATATGAATGGTAACACGATATATTTACAACATGCGACTACATTAATATACATATGACAGATGTTGAAAGTTTATTTTTCACTTGGTCAGACTATAATAAATTTAGTTTAATCCTTTATCCAAGTGTGTGCAAACAAAGTTTGTACCTGAAAGCATCTTCAGGACTGGGGTAAAGTGGTACAACACCAGGCAACTCCTTGCAAAGGTGGAGCAAGCTACCAACACTCCTATCTCAGTATCTCCCATAATGCAAAACACATCTCCTTGCAGATATGTATAATTTTATGCATTAAGGGAAGGGCCGCTACCCAGACTAGTTTCGACCTTTATTGAGGTCTCTTCAGTGGGAGCCAGACCCAAGTGGAGATACCAGGCAGAAGCATTAGCAAGGTCATCTCCTCCTATAGGAGATGCCAAACGGTGTGCCACCTTTTTATTAAATTACTCTGGATTTAGAGAAAGATGTTGAAAGTTTATTTTTCACTTGGTCAGACTATAACAAATTTAGTTTAATCCTTTATCCAAGTGTGTGTGTGCAAACAAAGTTTGCGCCTGACAGTATCTTCAGGACTGGGAAAGTGGTGTTGTACCACTTTACCCCAGTCCTGAAGATACTTTCAGGTGCAAACTTTGTTTGCACACACACTTGGATAAAGGATTAAACCAAATTTATTATATATATGACAATTAATAAGCAATTCATCATGCAGTTCTCACAATACAAATGCACTAACAACTGAAACTGGTAATTTTAAACAGAATATTAAGTTTACACTAATTTACATAACCAAAAATCCATATGAATATACTGATGGTCTATGCTACACTGAAGCCTTCAATAATTGAAAATTCATCATTCAAAAACCTAAATACGGAATACTGTGGCGAGTTTTCTGGTCCCTTGCAAAAGTCATAACTTTTGCCAATCTGTGCTTTCACCTCTTTCTCATCCAAATGCAACATCAATCAAAGGTAAGGATGACCTCCTGGCATCATTCTTCACATCCAACCATCCAACACAGATGATGAAGTCAATCACCTCCTTCTTTATCTGAATCCTTGCATCATATTGCCTCATGAAGTCTTCCACAAGAAAGACATCAGAAGAATCTTGATCAACCTAAATACCACACAGGATTCTATTCCTGATGGAATCCTGCCAATTGTGCTCCTAAACTAACACCAGTTCTTCATCATCTACACACTATATTACACTCAGCTGGCTTCTATCCTATAGCGTGAAAGCAAGCCCACATGCAGCCAATTCCTAAATAAAATAAAAAAAAAAAATAAAAAAAAAAATAAAAAAGTGAAAGTGTCTGTGATCCAACTATGGACCCACTGCTCTCACAATCAATCTTTTGATTGATTGTTGATGCAGAAGGTCATCAACAATCAATCTTTTCGATACCTGGAGAACAGCCAACTAATCACTGATAACCAAAATGGATTTTGCCACCAAGATCCAAGATAGATCTCCTGGTCTACCCACATCTTGACAAATGCCACAGAAAGGTTTGGAGAAATCTGTGTTGTTGCACTTGACATTTCCAAGGCATCTTTTAGGTGTGGCATCCTAAGGTCTGTGTTTCTCCTTTGTAAACAAATTGCCGGTTTTCTCTCTGGTCGTTCATTACATCTCATCTCTTCTCATCCTACTAATATGATGAACCTTGCAGTGCTCAAACATCCTTTCAGATCATATCTTATAAAGAACTTGAAACACAGATCTTACCATTCTGCAATGGGACAACAACAACCTTATCATCTTCAACAGTTCCACTAGCAAAAATATCAGTTATTCTCCACTTATGATAATGCTCAACTTATCACTCAAGATTCAATCTCTCTTTTTGGACTGATTTTACTACTAGTCTTTCCAAGCATAGTCATATTACTTCAATAGCATCTTCAGCTTACAAAAACTTAGCAGAGATTTCATTATTACTATTATTCAGGCCTCCATGGAGTCAAAAGACTCATCGTGTGAGGTCCTTCCTAGGAAACACACAGTCTATCAATACCACTCCTTGAACACATCAACCATTCTTGCTCTCACCACTCCATCAGGCAATCCATTCCACAGTTTAACACCCTTCCATGCAAAGAAACCACTCCTCACCCTCTTGCTCACAGCTTCCTTTCGAAATTTCCACGGATGGGCCCCTTGTCATTGCTCCTTCCCACTGTTCCACAAAACGAAAGAACTCCCTAGTGTCAATACTTTAACTAACTCTCAACAGTTTAAAAGTATCAATCATATCACCTCTATTTCTTCTATCCACAAAAATCTGCAGTCCACCTTCCCTCAGTCGTTCCTCATAAATAACATTGTACAGTCCTGAAATCATCTTTGCAATCTACCTCTGTACCCATTTCACAGTTAATTTATCCCCTTAAAATCCTGAGGACAAAATTTGAGAACAATAGTCTAAGTGTGGTCTGATCAGGGTCTTATACAATGGAATGATAAACTCTTTTCAGGTCAGTGTCCTTCTCAGTATTACAGCAATCCTCTGGGTTACCTTTGCCACCTTTGCAATATGTTAGATGAATTTCAGGTTTCTATCAATCATCACCCACGGATCTCATCTCCCCTACTTCCTCCGGTACAGCTCCTCCAATCGAGTATGCAGCCTCCCATCGATGCATCCCAAACATCGACTACATTTTGCTGCATTAAACTGACTCCTCCATTCATTTGCCAATCTATCTAGTTTATTCAAATCCTCTTGCAGGGCTACCACATCTGCACTATTACTGATAACAATTCCCAGCTTCACATCATATGTACACAACTGAATATCCCCCTGCAATCCATTGACATAAAGGTTAAACAATACAGGTCCCAGTACTGAGCCCTGTGGAACCCCACTTATAACCTTCTGCCTCCTTGATACTGTCCCACCATACACAACTCTCTGATACCTATCACCCAGCCAATTCTGAATCCAGGTGACTAACCCGACATCTAAGCCCATTTGCTGCAACTTAAATATTAGCTCATGTGGCGTCCTGTCAAATGCCTTTGCAAAATCCAAAAAATGGCAGTATAAGCCTTTCCTTCATCAACCGCTCTTGTCACTTTATTATAAAAGGAAATCATATTACTAAAGAAAGAGCACCCCCCTTAACAAATCCATGATGACTCTCACAGATAACATTGCACTCATTTGCTAACGCTGTATATGGTCCCTCACTAATTTCTCCAAGACCTTAACAACTACTGATGAAACACAAACTAGCCTATAATTAGACACTTCCAATCTGCTACCATCCTTATGCAATGGCACTATCTTACCTTCCTTCCATTCCTTGGGTACCTTTCCTGTACCCAGACTTTAATTGAAAAGCCAGGTCAACGGAGCTGTCAGTTCTTCAGCACATTCACTGGAAACCCATGGTGAATTACCATCCAGTCCCACAGCTTTAATGACATCCAGAGTACTCGATATTTGGAACACACTCTCCTCTTGCACCTCGACCCTGTCCTATCTGTCTAGTATTAAAACCTACCTCTCCAGGATGAAATACTCCAATAAAGTGTTCATTGAACAACTCCACTAAGTCCTCTGCATAATCGCTCTATTCCCATTTTTAATCCACAATGTCATTCTTTCACAATCATTTCTGATCCTACTAGTCACATAGCTAAAAAATTCTGTAAGATTTTCTTTGGATCTTAGGGCCAATCTCTTCTCATATTCCAGTCCTTACCATACGAGTCACCCTCCTGGCCTGAGTCTAATATTCTTCATGCATCTGCTCTCCACCCCCTCTCCTTATATCTTTTCTATAACCTCTTTTTCACTTGCAGTTCTTGTTTGATACTGTTTGTCATCCACTTTATTAAATTGTGTTCTTTTTTCACTTGTGGAATACAGCTGACTATTGCTTCTAACAAATATTCCTTCATAATTTTCCGAGCACTAATGATATCTTGGCCTTCCAATTCCGACCTCCATGGAACTTCCCCAAGGAACCTTATAATTCCACATACATTCCCTTCTCTTTGATACTCCTGCATGTCTATTCATCTTCCAAGTCAAAACCACATGTCACTCTCTCCAACTAGGGGAAGAGATGTCATCTCAGTTATAATTAGCTCTTCTGATGCTATGACCAAATCCAAAATTCTTGTTCCCTCTATTACATGTTGCCTAAGACATTTGTCTCTCAAGGATTCTAGAAATTCCATTCCCTTATTGCTAGATGCATTTTCCTCTTCCCAATTTATACTCCTGTAGTTAAAATCTCCCATAACAATCATTCTTCCTGCACTTGCCAATCTCAACTGCCTGAACATCTCCTGCTCCTCACCCTCTGTGTTCCTTGGCTTATAGCAACAACCCACTAAATATCCTCTCTTGCCCACCTCTAACTCACACCATATCCTTTCAAAACAATTAGTGTCACTGTCTTCCAAAGCCTCCACACTTAGAGGACATAGGTCATCACTTATCATAAGCAGTACTCCACCACCACATTTTCCCTTCCTATCCTGCCAACAAATGCTGTACCCTGCTACTTCTATTCCTGTATTATATCACCTTCCGTCAACCATGTCTCAGAGATACCAATAATCTTCAGACAGGCTGATTATCCCCTCCAGACTCCATTGGAGTCAGCATTACCTGATGTCTTCCCCCAAGCATCCAATCCCACAAGAGGCCACCCCTGCTACCATCCACCCTGGGAATTCTAGTTTCCCCTGCATTGACACACCAACTCGTTCAGAAAACAGCAATCTTTCCAGATGCCTATGTTCTTTCTTATTCAAAGGGAAGTGGTCTCTTGCATACAGTTCCTTTCTGTCCTCAAATGCCCTCCAAGCATTCATGTATTCCCCTCTCTTCTGACATATTCTGGCTATCATGCTATTCATTATTACTGCTCTTCTACTCAGCTTGTCATTATCATTCCTGGGTAACAAACACAGTATCTTTCCTCTCTGTGTTTTCTTTTGTACAACCTCAAGCATGAATCTCAGATCCCTCGCCACCTGATTTACACTGCCTCTCAAGTCATTCATGCCCACCATCACAAATCATCTCATCCACCCTTACACCCCGCTTAATTGCCATAGCCACACTTTCTATTGTTCCTCCAGGCAAACACTCCTCTGGCATTCTATCTTGCACACTATGGATCATCGAGTCTTCATACATCACACCTCTTACCACTCTGTTCCTTGATTGCTCACCTGCACCCCCCCCTCTTTACTCTAACACTTTCCCTCTGTGTTCCCCTGCTTGCCTGCCATCCTGGCATCAGCACTCCCTCACATTCTTCTCATTCCCTCTCTACTTTCACAAGATATTACTTCTCTTCTGCCTAGTTGCTTACTCTACACACATTTGAAATTGGCTCAACCTTGGAATACAGGTATTGCATTTGGGATGGTGCTCCTAAGACTTCTCTAAAAATTCTTGATACAGTCCAGAAGAAAGCCATTTTGGTTGATTGATGGCCTCTCTCTCTCTCTCTCTCTCTCAGAAACTCCTTTCAGCTCTTGTCTCATAGATGGTCAGTTTCCATATAATGGTCAGCAGAATTAGCATTGATAATGCCCTCCATTTCTTTTAAACCATCAGGAACATGAGCAGCAGCTGCCCAACATCCTTTTACAGTTGAACTGCAGACTCTATTACTCCCAGTCATCTTCATTATCTACATCAATTCTGTGAAGTATTTCCCAAGGGATACAACTTCCAGATTTTCAAGAAGAATATCAACAGACAACTTTCCTCTCGACCCCATCCCATACATGCCGTCTATTTGCTATAGCAGTGTTTTTCAACCTGTGGTCTGCGACGATGGGACAGGTGATCCGCAGGCAGACTTAAATTAATTAAATAAATATATATTTTTTCATCTTACCATAACCATTCTTCCTTCTACTTACAATATATCTGAAATAGTGTTTTTCTTTGCCAGATTTGCTAATTTCTCATGCTGCACTTTTGTTTTCCTTACTGAGTCACTCTCCTGGCTTGTTCTTTACATTGATCTTGTAACTGATTATTTCTATTATTCATCTTGTACTGCCTCCAAAGTGCCTTTTTCTTCTTCTTCCTCCAGATATCATGTTTAAGCCCTTCATTTTATTTTACACCAACCTTATTCAGCCTTTTCGCCTTTGAAATACAATCACACAATGATGTTATGTTTCTTTATGCCAAGATGTATGTTTTTTTGTTTTTTTTTTAAATAGTTTATACCCCTTTTTTACCATCAAGATTTAGTGGGATCTTGATCTAATACCTGCTAAGTAGAGAGTCCTTTAAAAAAAAATTGTTTATTTTCTTACTATTTTGATCTATTATGTTAGGTGTGTTACTCTTGTTTGGTATTTGTTTTGATGAAATATTTGCTCTTGGGAGATTTGGATTATAACAGAATGCTGTCCACATCCAATTGAACAGAATTAGGCACTGTTGGAGTTAAAATGTAGCTCCACAGAGTTGATATTTGTGTGTGTTTTCATGCACATGTAAAAGCAAATTATAGATCAGTTAGTATAATTGCTGGTAGTGGTGATAGTATTGTATAGGTTACAAATACAGGAAAAGATTATTATTATTATCATTATTATGGGCAACTCCAAGGAGTCCTTACTCATTGAGGGAGGTCCTAAACATTCATGTCAAGAACTATTCAGCATTTGCACAGTATCTATCATACTTTGCTTTGAACTCATTCACAGTCATGGCACCCACAACAGACTCTGGCAGCTTATTCCACTCATTCACCACTCTCCAAGTAAAAAACCTAGTTCTAACACCCTTGCTAACTACACTCTTGCTCAGTTTCCGTGGATGGCCCCTAGTTCTCCCACCACCAGACCTGTTCTGATAAATTTCCTCTGAATTAATCTTGTAAAAACCCCCTCAGTAATTTGAATGTCTCAATCATATCACTCTTTTCCTGCCTATCAATCAGTTTTGTAACCTACAGATCTTCAGTTCTCATAAGGTTCATTACATAGACCATCTACCATCTTGGTCACTCACCTCTGGATCCTCTCTACCTCATCCTCATCAGAAGAAAGATGGATAGGAATATGATTTTTCTATAATAGCAGCATAGTTTAGTGAATAGGGAAGGGGTAACTTACTATTTTTTATAAGTAAGAGTTCAGCTCTTAAAAGGAAATGGTTACACCATGATACTGCTGGACCAGGCTACCACGCAGCTACCCATGGAGCAAATGGGAATGGATATGTTGTAAGAGAATGAAAGTGAATAGTATGCCATAGGGAAATATGCTTCAGAATATAAATAATATTGAGAATCATTTGAACTGGAATAGACAACATACGCTGATGATGCTGTTAGGGGGTGAGGGTTGCAGAGAAGAAGTGAGAGAGAAAATTCAGAGGTACGCACCAAAGACATTTTAAATCTCTTGAAAATTTGTAAGCCACAATTTGGTTGGTAGGTAGGTAGATAAAAGACTGGATAGAGACATAAATCAGTAAAGAGATTTTATAACAGAAAAGAGAACTCAGAGAAATATTACGATATAGGGCAAGAGAAAATAGAACAGGAAATTGTTCACAAAAATTGAATTAGAATGTGGAGAGAAAGAGCGCAAGGACTAAAGTTTTGTCAGTAGAAGAGTTTGAGGTAAAGTATGATAGGGATCGTGTAAGCTGGTGTTGGACCGCTTACAATGATTCCCAGTATATAGAGGCTCCAGAATAATTAAGCTATGAACATGCAAAATTCAAGGTAATTCAAAAAAGTAGAATGGTCTTTAGGATTTTCCTGCAGTTTTAATCTATAATATAGGTGCAGCAGTTAGCAACTGCAAACTATTTATACAAGCCAAAATACTTGCCATGTATAAGCAGAGCATATGTGGCTTGTTTTGAAGGTGTTATGAAAAGAGCAAATCTTGCTTTCATATATCTTTCAATTTTGTACAATGATATTGAGATACCTGCGTAGTTAACCTAGTGGCTATATGCTTCACAACCATATGCCTGGGATAGGAGTGTTCTGGGTTCGATTCCTGTCACCGATGTGAGAAGCTTAAGGATCTTTCTCAGACATAGCCAAGTTAGCTGGTCTTGGGTGTGGACAGCAGGGTTTTTCTCCCTGGTTTATCTGGGGGAGGGGGGGTTCCTTCTGCAAGCAGGCAAACAGGCCATGCAAATACATGAGATACAGCTATAGAATATACCAGGGGGCATAGGGCTAGTCACCTTATCCTTGGGATGGGTATGACTTAGAAGAGCTTAAGTTAGCTCTGTAACAGGCCAGTAGGCCTAATATGTAGTAGGAAGAATATTCAGATACACTATATACCTATGTGTGAGTGCTCCCGTAGCTCCATTTGCTCTTCAGCTCAAAAGATTTGGGTTCCAATCCTATCTAGGATGTGAAGAATCTTTATAAGGGGTTTAGAATTTATATAACTTACATACAGTGGAAAATCCGTTAATAAGAGATTTTACAATGAAACTGAATTATTTGGTCTTATATATATATATATATATATATAAAGTTTTTCCCTATCAGAAACTTGAAGTTTTCATCCTGCAAAACAGTTAAACGGACACAATTCACAGAAATAAGACACTGGCCACATATCTTTATTAGCCAATTCCAGCCATATTCTAGAAAGAATATGGCTGGAAAGCCTATTTACTGGGGAGGAAAGTAATCTATCCAAGTGGATGCAAACAAAAGTTTTATCTTCATGAATAGGCTACTTGTATATAAAGAGCAACTGACTGCATATGAAATTGCTACTATCCATTTGAGTTGTGCATTAGGGGATGCTATGGTAACTTTCCTTATTTTACTTAGTTTCTTGTTAAGAAATTATAAATTACTGATAATTTACTTTACTTAAAAAGTATGATTTAATTACCTTCTCACTGAAAAGATTTGTTACAACTACCTGTAATCACAATATTCTAATACTAAGGTGATAAACCATTTCACATGTGGAAGTGATATTTTTTTTAAATATCACTTCCACATGTGAAAGGTCATAATGATTTAGCAAGTAAATATCATACATGAAGAGAAGTCAAGGGCATAGTAATAGATATTATTTTTGAAGAGTTTTAGCTCTGAGAAAAATGTCCTAATTCTTCCCAGAGTGTAAACCATAAAAACTGAAATTCCTGAATGTGAAGAAGTGAGACAAGTGACCAAAAGCGTAGCGACCAATAAATATCTATTTTTCGTGTAAAATACAGTGAGGATTGGAGTTGATTATTAGTTGTAGATAAAGAAAGGAAAACATGAACAAACTATAACAAGGTGTTATATTCCAAAGTTGAATAGTAACATAATCAAAGGAAGCCAAGAGTGTGCAACAGAAATTAAGAAACTTCCAAAGGAATAAATGGAGCGCAGCTAAATTATCCTAATCCACAGATTCTCAAAATGGGATAACATCAGTGACATAAAAAACATAACATCAATATCTCAAGTGACGATTCCATCTGGTGGAGAAGTAACTTCACAATGGACATGAATAAGAACTTTAAGAGCAGTAATGTATTGGTAACTGAAGGTGAGAATTAATAGCAAGAATTCCATGAGGAGGAGGATGAGTGCTCGTCTGATAGAAAAAAGGGATAGTGTAAAAGAGCAGCAAAAAATGTTTTTAAAAAATGGTAAAAATGTTTTTAAAAAGCAAACAAGAGATTTGATGAATCGATGGTAAGAAAGACGAAAGTGATATGAATGTAGCAGAAGTTGAAAAACAGTGCAATTAAAGGTAAGTGGCAAGCGGTGGTGAAGGAAAACAAGTGTGTATGGCTGGCAATAAATTGAGAGAGTAAATGAAAGCAAAAATGTCACGCAAGATTTGAAAGCGGAGTTGGTTAAGATAAGGCAAGAGATAAAATGGACGTGAAACGAAATTAAAAGAATTCTGTATGGAACAATGAAAATGATGAAAACGACTGATATCAGTTTGAAAGAGGTGACAAAAGACCTGTGATATAATCGTTATATGGGAAATCAATTATTTGAGTTATGGTAAACGAGAAGATACACAAGGTTTGTTTCCTGGAGGTAAATTGAATAGTGACTGAGGCATTGGATATGAGGAGTAAGCGGGCTAAACAGCTGGTAGTGGTAATAGGAACAAATGACTTGATTGGGGAAAAGGAACGTGTAAGATTGAATAGTACGCAGCTGTTGAGAGGGTTAAAAGATAATAGCATGATAAGAAAGGAAGTCAGTGTGTTGCCTAGGTATGACAGTCATGAATTGAGGTGGAGAACAAAGATTGTGAATGATATGTTAGCAAAAATGTGTAAGGAGAAAGGAATGCAGTTTGTTAATGTGTGGAATGAGTTTGAAGGATGAATTGAACTGTATAAGAGTGATGGACTGCATTTAAATGGTTTTGGGGTGAGTCATTTGGAGAAACTGCTTCAAGAAGATAGAGAAATTAGTGTAGAGAATAAATATGATCAAGTAAGAAGTGATATGAAAGAGTAGGAGAGTAAGAAAGGAGAGATTGAAGTGGTGGTTATGAATTAAGAAGTGGGTAGCATGAGTATAGAGAATGAGAAGTGTGCAAGAAACACAGGGAAACAGGAAGGCTCAGGTGGACAGGAGAACATAGTTTTGTAATTAAAATGAAAAGCCAAACGGCTAGTTTTCTGGCAACTTAATAGTTATTAAAGAGATAAAAATCCTATGTTTTTTATATAGCCAGTAAGTGAAACTCAAGATCGAGAACTACGATCTATGAGTTTCAATTCCAAAAAACTATCGGCGAAGGCAATTCGAAGCAAAGGTGGAGCAAGCTCCCTCACTATTCTTGATATTCTCTCATAATGTAAAACACAGCTCCTAGGAGATGTAATACTGTCATTACATTATGAGGAGAGGTCACTACCCAGACCGGTTTCAACCTTTTTTGAGGTCTCATCAGCGAGTAGGTAGACCTGGAAGAGCTTAGGTGAAAAGAACTTACATACCATCACTATACGAATGCCATAAAGGTGTGCTTATATTTTGTAATTAAAATGAAAAGCCAAACGGCTAGTTTTCTGGGAACTTAATAGTTATTAAAGAGATAAAAATCCTATGTTTTTATATAGCCAGTAAGAAAAGCCAAACTAGCCATTTGGCTTTTCATTTTAATTACAAAATATAAGCACACCTTTATGGCATTCGTATAGTGAAGGTATGTAAGTTCTTTTCACTAAGCTTTGATATCTTCCAGGTCTACCTACTCACTGATGAGACCTCAAAAAAGGTTGAAACCAGTCTGGGTAGTGACCTCTCCTCGTAATGTAATGACAGTATTACATCTCCTAGGAGCTGTGTTTTACATTATGAGAGAATATCAAGAATAGTGAGGGATCTTGCTCCACCTTTGCTTCGAACTGCCTTCGCCGATAGTTTTTCGGCATTGAAATTCATAGATCGTAGTTCTCGATCTTGAGTTTCACTTACTGGCTATATAAAAACATAGGATTTTTATCTCTTTAGGAGAACATAGTGTTAGAATGGCTGATGCTCCAAGAGTGCGTGTGTGTGTGTACACAAAAAAGGAAGGAGGTGACCTGGAATCAAGGGAAAATAGTTGGATTTGCAGAAGGTACTAAGATGAATAAGGAGAAAAAGAAATGGCTCAAGTATGGAGAAGTCACATCTGATAAGTGATATCAATGAAACTTGTTATAGGTCCAGGAATGAGCTGTTAGGTTTGTATAAAAATGCTAGACGTGTAAGAAAGAAGGTAAATGAAATGGTTGTATTAATTCTCTGTTTATCCAAGAATTGTTGGAATAAGTGAAACATGGCTGGATGAGGATGACATCCTGTGTTATGTGAAGATAGAAAGGGTAAAAATGGAGGGAGAGTGCTATTTATGATAGAAAAAGAGTTATATCCATACAACACAGAGATGCAAGAGGGAAATAATGCTAGTGGTTTTGAGGCAGTATGGTTTGAGACAGAGGTGAATAGAATGAAATACTTAGTCAGATGTTGTTAAAGACCTGGTAATGTGGACAGTAGTGACCATGAAATGCATAATCAAATTATCCAAGCAAATAAGGATATATTTGCTTGGCTAATAAAGGTTGGTCGATTGGTAGAGCCTCTGCTACTAATGACTCATGCAAAAAGTTAAGTAAGTTTCAGCATGGTTAGTAGTTGGAAGGGGTACAATCATTCGATGCTATTGGCACACACTCACTCGATGAGTCTTTGGACTCCCTGGAGTTGTCACATAATAATAATAATAGCTCAATTGTTATAGATGAAGCCATTTGGTCAGAAAGACCTGGGTTCGATTCCTATCCATGACATTTATCTGGTCTCTTTCGACTAAAGGTCGTTAGTCGAATATAAAAATAGTGAAAACCCTCTATCTCATATGGAGATAGAGGGTTTTCACCTGGAAACTCGGGTTTTCTGTCCCTCAAAACAGGGAAATCGGCTCATCAACACACACGAATCTACAGTCAAAAAATACATACTTAATCCCTCACAAGGAGGACTCAATCAGTCCTAAGTGACAGTGGAGGAATGGGGGGACCCCATAAGAATAATAAAAAAAAAAAAGTGAAGATATTGCTATCAACATTAATACAGTCAACTAAGACTTTTCTTTACTAATGACTTGAAACCGTAGTCTCAAACAAGTTTCATTGTTCAATAACACATTTTGAAATTCGTCCATATAATTCTACTTGAAACTGAATGCCAATTAAGAAGTTTATCTTCAACGTTTGGTGTTGAATGCTATCACTACAACTACCTTTCCTTGATCATCACTGCTTGAATATAACATCCTATTTATTATTTGCAGCATCTCACCTGTTTTAGCCATCTTTGTCTCAGTAACACCAACTGTATCCATGTGGTACTTCTTTAATTCTTCTGCCAGTCCTGTTGATACTGCTTATGTTGACCTTGCCTATCGTCTTCAATTTTGCTGACACTTAGTTTGTTACAGTAGCAGACTAATTTTACTGTTCACCCTAGTTAGGTTAGCCGGGCAATGTTCCAGCGTGCATCAAATTTCATCATGGCATACCATTCCTGTTTGTTTCTAGTTTGAGCTAAATTTTAAAACGATATTAAAATTTGGACAAAATTTGGTTGGCTAAGTACCAAGCTGTGTCCATCTTTGTTCATTCAGTATCCAGTGGATTCTTATTAATTAATGGGGCACCCTATGTGAAAGTGAAGAATGGATATTAGGTCAGAAGTTCTAATTGGTTCTCCACATTCCTTAAAGATTAAGCAAAAGGCTCCTCCTTGTCTAAACTTTGACCCTTAAGAAACCCAATAACTATCTTCCCACTCAGGAAAAAAAAAAAAACACTACAAGCAAGAGATAACCAAAATTTTTTCCATTAATCACTATAAACATTACCAAGCAAATCCTAATTCAAATCCACCTCCCCCTGAAAAAAAAAAATTCTGTTTTACTTGTGTTTTCTATATAGAGAAATAAGAGATTTCTTCTCTCCTCCTCAGCTATCACTGTTTCTATCTATATCATATAGAGCTTCCAAATTGACATCATATAATACTGCCCAATCAGTCTAACAGTGATTTAAAAATTCTCGTAGAAAGGCTTATACGTTGGTTACACATGATTATTAAATAACTTAAGGAATTCACAACGTACACTAGAATATAAATTAAATTAAACTTTAATATATATTTCCAATATTTCGGCAATGTCACGTTGCCATCTTCAAAGGAACTTAAAATAAAGACACGTGCATGCAGGCACTATACACAGTAAATGAGGACGAAGCGAAGAAGCTATGGTTTCTTCTAAAAGTCCTGATGATGCCCCCTATGTAGGTATTCTTGACCGATGGGCTGAAGGTCTCCTGATGTATGTCTCCCAAATTTGGGGCAGTCTCACGTAACCAAATTTGTTGAGATTTGGCATGTTTCTTAGGGCTGAGGCTGATTCCATGAAAAGTCTTTCAAATTTGAACTTGCTACGGTGTCTTATTGTGGCTTTCTTCTACCGTATTCTGTGGCATGTATCCAGAGCATGGTCTGCAAGACCAGAGTGGCTATACTGCTGAAAACGGATGCAGTCCTTGTGTTCTGAAATTCTGATATTCGCTGTCCTGCCTGTTTGGCCAAAGTAGGACAGCTTATAGCTGCAAGGGACCTGGTATACACCAGGTAGGTCTAGGAGAAGTGGTTGGTCTTTAGTGGAGCGGATAAGGGATGCCAATTTTCTATATGGTTTGTAACAAGAGGTCAAATCATGTTTTTTTAAGATTTTGATAATTTTTTCCAAAATATTGGAAATATACATTAAAGTTTAATTTAATTTATATTCTAGTGTACGTTATGAATTCCATAAGTTAATTAATAATCAGTGATTTAAAAAATAGTTCCTGCACAAAAATAGCTAACAGATGATTATCATGTTATGTATGGTGCGTTATTGATAACCATAACATTCATATTTCAATGAGGAGGAGGGATTCAACAAAACACCAATTGATCGAGGGAGGCCCCAAATCATATTCATCACAACTATTCGACATTCATACAGTATCTATCATACCTCGCATTAAACTCATTCACTGTCACAGCAACCACCACAGACTCTGGCAGCCCATTCCACTCATTCACCACTCTAAAAGTAAAGAACCCAGCTCTAACACCTTTACTAACCACACTTTTGCCCAGTTTCCATGGATGTCTCCTAGTCTTCCCACAACCAGCCCTGTTCTCAAAAATATCTTCTGAATTAATTTTATAGAAACCCTTCAGTAATTTGAATGTCTCAATCATATCTCCCCTCCTCTGCCTAACAACCGATTTTTGCAAACCACAACCTACTCTCATAAGGTTCATTCCACAGACCTGCTATCATCTTGGTCACTCGCCTCTGGATCCACTCAACCTCCTCCTCCTCCCCATCAAGAAGAAACCTAGGTGACCAAATCAGGGCACCGTAGTCGAGATGGGGTCTTATCAAGGCTCGATACAGAGGAACAATAACATGCTCGTCTCTGCTTGTCAACGTATTCTTCAGCAACCAAGTGATTTGATGAGCTGATCTGGCCACTTTTGCAATGTGCACCCTAAACTTCAACTACTTATCCACCAACACTCCTAAATCTTGTGCCTCATCAATTTCCTGGAGTACAGTTCCACCAATGTAGTAAACTGCTGCCAATCTTTTCACCCCAAAATACATAACCTTACATTTTGCCACATTAAACTGAACATCCATTCTCCTTAGCCCAGACCTCCAATCTATCCAAATCATCTTGCAAAATTTGACATCATCTGTATTCACTATTGCCCTACCCAACTTTGCATCATCCACAAACAAATGAACTGTTCCTCTCAGATCCTTTCCTATATCATTAATGAACAAATTAAACAGCAGTGGTCCAAGAACAGATCCTTGTGGCACACCACTAGTCACAGGCCATCTTGTGGACTCTACTCCTGAATAAACTACTCTCTGATATCTCTCTGTCAAGCACCCTCCTATCCATCTCAGCAACCCTATATCCATCCCCATATGCTGCAATTTACTGATTAGAATTCCATGTGGTATTCTGTCAAAGGCCTTAGCAAGGTCCAGTAGAATCACTGTAAACCCATTACCTTTATCCAGTTCAGCCGTCACTGTGTTATAATATGTGAGCAAGTTATTGAGACATGACCTACCTTCACAAAACCATGCTGTCCCCGATACAGTATCCCATTCTCATCTATCCAATCTTGTATTTTCCTCTTGACTATCTTCTCCAAGACCTTGATAATGATTCCTGTTATGCTGATTGGCCGGTAATTTTCAACAGCAGCCTTGGAACCACCTTTATGCAGCGGAACTATTTTTCCCCTCTTTCCACCCCCTTCGGACTGACCCAGACCCGAGGCTTAAATTAAACAAAATGTATTCAAGGGCACTGACAATTCTTTAGCTGCTTCACGTACGACACGAGCTGGTATACCATCCAATCCCACAGATGTATCAACATTGAAGTTCTGTAATAGACTAGCTACCTCTACTTCATTCATCACAATTCCAGTATAAGCTGTTGGTTTTTCCATTCCTGCAATGTCACCACCTGGATGATATACTCTTGCAAAGTGCTCGCTCAGTAATTCCACTATATCGACTGATTCGGTTAACTCCCTCCCCTCAGCATTTTTTAAGATCATTCTGCCATGAACATTTTTCCTTTTACTTGCAACATATTGAAAAAACTGTTTGGGATTCTCTTTAGCCTGCATGGCCAAATTTCTTTCGTAATCCTCTTTTGCTTTTCTTACCATCCTTTTACCATCCTGGCCTGAGCTTTATACTGTTCCTGCGCCTGCTGGTCACGTTTCTCCTTAAATTTCCTCCACTATTGTTTCTTTTTTTGCACTCAAGCTTAATAGTGTTATTCATCCTTTTAACCCCTTCTTGATTTCTTATTCGGACTCTTACTATACAGTGAACCATTGCCTCCCGCAAACACTTCTTAACCACCTCCCATGCACTATCAACATCCAGCCCTTGCAGTTTTACATGCCATGCCACTGAGCCAAGCACACTCCTAAGCTTGTCATACTTACCAGCCCGGCAATTCCTCATGTACCCTGTCTTAATTGTAAATTCCACTCCTTTAGTCACCTCCCAAGTCATGACCTTATGATCACTCTCACCATTTGGTGGCAACATGGTCATGTTCGTTACAGCCACATTCTCAGATGCAATTACTAGGTCAAGCACTCTCTGCACCCTAGTATTTTTCACTACATGCTGTCGCAGATAGTTGTCCCTTAATAACCGCATAAAATCCAAATCCTTCCTCCCATGTGCCCTCTCCTCCTTCCAGCCAATGGTACCATAATTGAAATTACCCATAATAATTACCCTCCTTCCACTCATTTCTTCTATTTGCCTATGCATACTATCCCTACCATCTATTCCATCACCTGGTCTGTAGCAGCACCCAATTGTATACTTTGTTCTGCTAGCCTCAATCTCACACCAAATAGCCTCAAATGAGCTCTTTTCTCTGTCCAGCAGTTCAACTTCTATTCCCTTGGCTGCAGTTCATCAGCTATCATCATCAACACTCCTTCCCCCCCCTTTTTTTTCCTCCCTTTCACTCCTGAACATGCTATACCCGTCGCATTCAATCACACTAGCTTTATCATCTTCTGTCAGCCATGTTTCACTGATACCAACAACCTGTGGCCTGGAAGTGCCAACCAAGGCCAAAAACTCTTCCTTCTTGTTCCTAATACTCCCGACATTAGTGTAAATGAATTGCAGAAGACCATTAGTCCCATCCATACTTTGATGCCTTATACTAACTATCCCATTCTGATTTGTTGTCCTTCGTACTCGCTCAGGCATATTATACTCATTCATACACTCAACTGCCTCCCTAAAGTCTGCATATCTACCCCCCCCCTTAATAAATCTAGTTTCCCTGAGTCTGTATATCCACTTCCACATCATTCATCAACACTTTTTCAAGCCTCCGTATACACCAACTCCATTCAAATGTAACCCATCTATCTTATATAAATCCTTTCGCCCATTGAACTCACTCAGTTCTCTTGACTTTGGGTAATACCCAGATCTCCATTCATGATAAAATTTTTCTTCTTGGGCTGATTGACACCTCTCACCCTTCCTGGCCCAAACACAGCATCCATAGCCTCTTCAACCTACAAAAACTTTTTCATTCTCTTCTATTCAAATACTACTTCTAACCTGCCTTCGAACACTATATAAATCCCAAATTTACAGAACATTAGAATATTATTCTCCTATTTCAGGTGAAATGGGAGAGTAATATTCTCCCGTGGATAGTGGGATGCATTAAATGCTTCACACTATCCACGGCACAGCAGTCCATTCCCTCACAGAACTCTTTTCAATCACTTTGTCATAGGTATTGTTTATTGTTTAATGCTTCCTAGAGGTATTTTCATGGGTACTGCTCCACTGAACTGATCACCACCATTTTATCATTTTCCTCTAAGAGAATGTAAACTAAGTCAACATTCTCACAGTGAGAATTACCTGTTGAACCAACTCTTCATTCTCC
Source organism: Typopeltis vanoorti (assembly GCF_054136105.1). Lineage (NCBI taxonomy): Eukaryota > Metazoa > Arthropoda > Arachnida > Uropygi > Thelyphonidae > Typopeltis > Typopeltis vanoorti. Next base: position 31,829,449 of record NC_143554.1, read on the forward strand.
TTTAATCCACCCACCTTTATTCTTTGTACAACCTTACATCATAATATTTTCCATCAAGGATTATGTTCTCCAGTTGTCAATTCGTTCCTTCTTCTTCATCCTTAACCATTTACACATAGACATTTCCTTAGACAATGACCTTAGACATTTCTAGACCTCTCGAATGTAAGACAGTTTTGTTATGCACAATAACCAAGTACATTTTGAAAAATTATGGAGACAACTACCGTGTTAGAGTAAAACTTTAGTTTAATATAAACCAAAATCAACATTCGACGTTTTGACCTTCATATCAAGGTCATCATCTGGAGCATGCACAATACATACAGAGAAACAAACGGCACCACAATCTACATGGTTTGCTAAAGTTACTGATCAACCGTTACTACAATTATTGGCCTGACCTCTGGTGAAAAAATTCATGGTAGTAACGGTTGGTCAGTAACTTTAGCAAACCATGTAGATTATAGTGCATCTTGTTTCTCTGTATATATTGTGCATGCTCCAGATGATGAACTTGATATGAAGGTCTAAACGTCGAGTGTTGATTTTGGCTTATATTAAACTAAAGTTTTACTCTAACACAGTAGTTCTCCATAATTTTCCAAAATGTATTCTGATCACTGTGTAAATATGAAAGAAAGGACTCAATAATCGAGTCTTACAGTTCCACACAAAACCCTTCTTCTCACATGCCAATGATCCTGGAGTGACTCATCATCACCGAATATCAGCGATGCAAATGCAGCAACTTCATTTATGTTTTAGTTTTGAATAATTGTTAACACAGTAATTTTCAGACAGGTTGAGAATACAAGAGTTCTGAACATTGTTTTCAAGATTTAAAATGAGAAATGGTACCAAAAAGATTTCCATCAGATAAAAATGAGTCATATAAAAATAACAAGCTTAGTAGGTAATGGAGCTACATTGCATCACCAAGCGGCTAAGTTAAAAAACTAATATAAAATTTTAATTAATACTGAAAAATAATTTCACACTGAAGAGTAATGTGCCACATGTTCTTGGCACAATCAAGTTTGGCTCCAAATATTTTTCTCATCCTCACCTTCCAAAAACATACAACCAGACATGTCTTTTAAATTACTCACTGGTATTAATTAAAATTTTATATTAGTCATTTAAATAGCCTCTGGTTGGAGACACAATGGTAGCTCCATTATCTACTAAGCTCTGCTATTTTTATATTATCTGACATCAGGAGCAAGATGAAACCTTAGTTTCAGAAAATCCATGTAATGAAAATGAGTATTTTTACCTTTTTTTTTAAATAAAAATAAAAAAAATTAAAAATTACATTACACAGAAATGTAGAAAAATGTTTGAAGAATTAAAGCTAAACAGCTTTCTGATGTATACTGCAGACTAAAATATACAAATATGATTGGAGAAACTGGAAGTTTGAAAGAGCTTGAAATGGATAAAACTGAGTATCATGTGGTTGTAAAAGAAGGTTTAACGGCAAAAGAATTCATTCTAAGTTCATAAAAATTTATGGGCACTTTTTTCCTTCATTTTCACAATTAAATGGGCTGTTGAATTTAAATGTGGCCATACCACCTTTGAAGATGATCCACGTGAAGGATGTCCAAAAAAGTGTAACACCGCCAGAAATCATTGATCAAGTGCACGGTATGGTATTGGATGACTGGCGAGTCAAGTGCATGAAATTGCTGAGACCATAGGCATTTCAAAAGAATGTGTAGGATATATTTTGCATGAAGAATTACAAACGAAAAAGCTTTGCGTAATTATGGTGCTGTGCTTGCTCACAGCAGATCAGAAACGCACTCACATGAAAATCTCTGAACAGTGCTTGGAGCATTTTAACAAGAATAAAACTGATTTTGTGCATCGATTTACTACTATTGATAAGACTTGGATTCACCATTACATACCAGAATCCAAACAGCAGTCAAAACAGTGGACAGAAGCCAGTTGGTCAGCACCAAAGAAGACAAAGTCAGTTCCATCAGTGTTTTGGGATGCTAAAGGCATTTTGTTTATTAATTATCTTGAAAAGGGTAAAACAATAACCGGGGAATATTATTCCAATCTTTTACTTAACCAGATTAGGCAAAAAAATTTGTTAAAAAAGACCCGGTTTGCAGAAGAAAAAAATCATCTTTCATCAGGACAACACACCTGCCCACAAAAGTGTTTTGGCAAATGGAAAATTAAGGGATCTGCACTACGAATTTTTGGAACATCCATCCTATTCCTCAGATTTGGCTCCCTCTGACTTCTCTTTCCAAAATTAAAACTCTTTCGCACTGGTCAGGTTTTTCTTCCAATCAAGAGAGGTGATTGCAGCTATAAGGCGAGGAAGGTTATTTTGCAGATCTTACTCAGAACCACTATAGGGATGGGAGATAATGGTGCTGAATTATCACTTGAATAAATGTCCTTCCTATTATAAATATAAATATTAGTCTTAAGGGAGATTATGTTGAAAAATAAAAATAATTTGAAATTATAAATTCGTTTTTTCATTGTTAGGCTGAGAACTTTTAGATTGCCCTTGGTAGAGGTAGTGTGATAGTTTAGGGAGATATCTTGCTGGGTGGAAACACTGACCAGTACATGCTTCCTAGCCAAACTATGAATGCTGCAACTTATAATAGAGATGAGGTCCTGGACCTCTATGTTCATCAATATGTGGATGCAATAGCGGAGACATTTATCCTACAAAATGATAATACTCGTCCTCATCAAGCAAAGCTTGTTGAGCAATATCATCAAAAGAAACTATTGTATGTATGGACTGACCAGCCCGATCTCCTCAGGTTAATCCTATTGAGCATGTCTGGTATGCTCTAGGTAAAAATGTTGATGCTCTCAAATCCCAATTTCCAAAACGTTGAGGGACTTAGGAGGGCTTTATAAGACAATGGTTGCTATTGTCAATTGAGATCCTGGACACCATTATAAACAGTATGAAAACTCTCTGTGCACACTATATTGCCTCAATAAGGAGGCAATCACTTCTTGCAGCAATCAACAATCTCATTTTAACTTCTTTTTTGACCACTGTCTTCATGAGCCAATTTGTTACTGAATGGTTTATTTACAATATTTTTTGAGTGTTTCATGTTTTACAACTATCCTGCTTTTCACTGAGGTGCATACAGTTTTTGAGTTGGTGTGATTTTTCTCTTTGTTCCTTAATTTGTGGAAACCAATATGTGTATGTGGGTGTGGGTGTATGTACATATATAGATACAAATCACACCATGAAAGATTGCATTATGAAAGAAAGTGGCATTAAATCTGATATCACAACTGGGCATATCAAACTTAGCACTTGCTTTATGCAGATGACTTTGTACTTCTAAACAAATTAAGGACAGGTCATCAGGATTCTTTAAGTAGACTGAATAAAAGCTTTAACAAATTTGACATGAAAACTAGCAATAAAAATAATAAACTATGAAAATAAACTTGAACTGCATTTTTCAATGGGAAACCTATAAAACAAGTAAAATATTTCAGCTATTTAGACAATATTTTTAATGAAGATGGCAAATTAAACATGAAAATAGACATGAATAAGCAAAGCTAGTATAGTGTGGAGTCAGTTTAATAAATTTACTATTGAAACCTATTGACTATTGAAACTTTGGTATTACATCTAGGTCTACCTACTCACTGATGAGACCTCAAAAAAGGTCGAACCTGGTCTGGGTAGTGATCTTCTTACATAATTTAGAACAATAATACATCTCCTAGGAGCTGTGTTTTACATTATGGAGAAATATTAAGGACAGTGATTGGAGCTTACTCCACGTTTACTAAGAGTTGCCCTGACATTGCACTACCAGGTGTTGGCTTACGCTTGGACTCGCCGAACTTTATATAGTTTTCTATATTGGCATGAAACTCTTAGATTAGATTTCCTATCTTTGAGTTTCTTATTCGGCTAAGAAATAATGTGGTATTCAATATCCACTTAATTTTGAATAATAAATTTATGTGGAGTGAGAGAGAAATTAATGAAACTCTAAACTAGCAGTATACAGGATAGTGTTTCATTAATATCACTGGTAGAATCATATTAAAAATGATGATATTAGAAAAATACCTGACATTGTTAGCATTTGAGATGTGTGAGCAGAGCTAATTGAAGGGTGGTGTGGTCACTTATATAGAATGGGAGAAGAAAGGTTAGCAAAACAGGTGTTTAATGTCAAAATGGCACTAAACAGGTGTTTAGTATCAGGTCTTATATTTCTGTCTTCTGATTTGGGTGTCTTCCCAGTATATATACAAGTGAGATCTTGTAAATTATTGTATGTTCAGGTAGAAAACTTTCAGCCAACCTTAGAAGCTGATGAGGGATATAGTTAAGGGAAATGTGAGGTGCAAGTTCCCATAGTGAGTGTGTAGAATGGGGTGCCCTCAAATGTGAGTGAATCTTTGATTCAAGGAGAGATATGATATTAGAAGTGACACGACAAGCAGTTAGATGTGAGTAGCTGAAAAGGAGTCCCCCCCCCGCTCAACCAGTCTATGCTCTTGCTCAATGAGTCCTTAGAATTGTTGAGCAAGAGCATAACACATCCTTGAAAGGTCATCATCATCATCAAATTCCTGCCATGTACCCTCAAGGGGTGTACAGGATATGACAGTACTACATGAAAAAATTACATCATTACTAACTTCCTATCTACAATTTTCCTCCAAATCAGTCTGTTACTTGTCAAGACTCCAACATTATCAGATCTTATATTTCTATCGTCTAAGGCACTTTGTACCGTATCAATCCACCTATATCTTGGTCTTCCTCTGGGTCATTTTCCTGCCAACCTGGCAGAGAACACTTGTTTTGCTAATCTTTCCTCTCCCATTCTATTTAAGTGACCATACCACCTGAGATTAGCTCTGCTAATGCATTCCTGGATGCTGACAATGTCAAGTTCTTTCCTAATATCCTCATTTTTAATATGATATTGCCATTGATGCCATCTGTTCACGCCTCTAATCTTTCTCAGGACTCTCATATCTGCGGTCTCTAGTCTTTGGTCAAGTGTTTTACTTCTGACCCAGCTCTCAGATCCATAAGTTAAAACTGGTTTGAACACTGTCTTGTATACAGCTAATTTAGTGTTCCGACTAATTTCTTTCTTATTCCATATGAATTTATTCAATTGACTTCCCACCATACCAGCTTTGCTGATTCTGTTGTCTATTTCTATATTTAATTTACCATCTCACTAAAATTCATGCCTAAGTAGCTGAAATGTTTTACTTGTTCCACAGGTTCTCCATTCACAACACAGTTGACATTTTCAATGATTCTGCCTATTTTCATTGTCTTTGTCTTTTTATTGCTGACCTTCATACCATATCTATTACAACAGGTATTCAATTTAGTCAGAGAATCTTGCAGACTTGTAGCGGATTTATTTAGAAGTATAACATCATCCGCATAAAGCAAAGAGCTGACATTAACATCTCCAATTTTGATATCAGGTTTAATACCACATTCCTTCATAATGTGATCCATATAGATAAAGATAGATACTGATTTCTGTATTGTACAGGAAAAAACTACAGTATAAGCTATATTAGAGGATAAAATCATCAGGTTTAATAAAAATCAAATGCTTAAATTTTTATTTAATATCTAAACATTTGACTGAGGTACTTTTTTTGCAAAAAAATTAAGGAAAGATGTTTGAATCGTGCTCGATTGTTTCATCTTGTCATGCAATTTGTGATAGCTGGCGATCACTTCATCAAGATTTCGGAGGACTTCGAAGCTTCATTCCATATCAGGATCAGCAAACAAAATTTCCTTATCATACTAAATGTGATTGAAAACTAGTCCAAGTTCTTTTGCAGTTAGCTTCTTAGTAGTAACATTCTCTTCTTGTTTGCACTCCTTAACTTCTTCATATGCATGGTGTTCTTCTAGTTGAAGGAGATCATTCTCGTTTAACTGTTCTGAATGGGAATCGAGCAAGTTTCTCATATCTTCATTATCCATGTGTTGAGGCTTAAGTGCTGTGAAGAATTCATGTTGGAGGTTTAATGGAATATTATCAGCACTGAGAAAGGATTAAAACTAATTTTAATGCTTCCAATATTTCGTGTCAGTCACAGAGACATCTTCAGGGATTACCAAAAAACTTTTTATAACAACACATACAAATACAATACAACGGTGAGTAAAACTAAACTCCTATCTAGATGGTGCGCCCTCTATGGGTGTTTGCAGATGGCCTAGGTTGTAAAGAGGGATCTCTGATAATTAATGTTTCCCAAATTTTGGTAGGTTTTATGCCACCGTATTTGTTTAAATTAGGTTGATTCCTGAGTATAGATGCAGATTCAAAGAACAGTCTTTCTTTTTTGAATTTACTATGGTGGAGAATGATATTTTTTCCCAGGAGATCCTGTGGGTTGTATCGAAACATGGTCTGCAAGGCCAGATTGACCATAATCGTCATTGCAGATGCATGATTTTTGTTCTTCTAATTGGATGGTTGCTGATCTGCCTGTCTGTCAGAAGTAAGCCAGTTTACAGGAACACGGTACTCTATATACTCCAGGCACTGAGAGAGGAGGGAGCTGATCTTTGGTGGAATGGATAAGGGTAACAAATTTATGGTGGGGCTTAAAAGCTCTATGAAGGTTGTACTTTTTCAACGATCTGGCTATTTTTTTCTGATGTGCCATGTAAGGTATGGTGATGGCATTTCTGAAGTCCTTCTGAAGAGATGGTTGGGGAATGGGGAAGGACTTGATTATTTTTTTAAATTCTGTAATCATTGTAGCCATTGGAAAGGGAGGTGTTGTGTATGTGTTTGAGTTTGGTTGAAATGGCAGTTTCACTGGAACAAAGACTGTGGGCTTTATTGGTTAGATTTATTGGTTAAATTAGTTTTAATAATGCCATATTGCTGCGAGGGGTGGTGGTGGGAGAGTTTGTGAATGTATCTGCCTGTATGAGTAGGTTTTCTATATATAGAGAAAGAGAGGTTACCATTAGAAAGGCGTGTTACTAGTTTGAAATAAATCTGACCTATAAACTCAAATAGAAGTCAATCTTTCCTGTAGTTCTTGTGATCAAAAATAACGTTTCATCATTATCTTTGCAATTCTTCGGGAAACTTGGCCACATAATCTTTATCAGCTTATTCTTATCCCCAGTTATTCTTATGTTATGAAGTCCAGCTCAATTTTTAAAATGGTGAAACCATCCTAAACTCACAGTAAAGCTTTCAAATTCCTCTGGAAATTTGGTCTCTTTCAATGAGGTAAAAATATTGAGAGCTTTTGCCTGAATAATTTTGAATATTCCCTGTACTAAGCGGTATTCTTTTTTGGTTATAATCCTCAATCCAGAACAGTGGCGGCCGGTGAAAATTTTAAGTGGGGGTGCTGCATATACAAAAAAAAAAACTTTTTTTTCCTAATCAGTAACACATTTATTAATAAATAAATTTACATATTAAAAATTGCTTTATTAAATATATTTCATCCTCACCACGAACAAACACCAATAATAAAAGTTTCATATCAATAGCAATGACAAGTGCAAACGAATATCGGCATTAGATCGTAGTGCATTTGTTTTGTGTAACGATAATTGAAAAAATATGATTCTTTTCATATTTTCAACAGTGACACTCGTCATAATTCAGCCTTGTATCGATAATAAATAAATAATTATATGTTATTTTAACAAAATAAAATAAGATTTACAAAAAAATAGTTCACCACGAACATGCGCCAATAATAAACATTTCATATCTCACAGAAATAACGAGCGCAGGCATAAGATACACTGCCCAAGCAGCAGTGTATCTAATGACGTAACGTGCAACGACAGCAAACAAATATAATTGCAGTGCATTTGTTTCGTGTAACGATAAATGAAAAAGTATTATTCTTTTCATATTTTCAACAGTGGCTCATCGTAATTCAGCCTTGTATCTATAATAAATAAATAATTATATGTTATTTTAACAAAATAAAATAAAATTTACAAAAAATAGTTCATTACGCACACACACCAATAATAAACGTTTCAGATCTCACATAAATAAGGTGAGTAAGCATACTAAAAATACACTGCCATTTGAGCAGTTACAGTTGGGAATAACGTAACGTGCAATGACAAGAGCAAACGAATATTGGCGTTAGATCGCAGTGCATTTGTGTTGTAAGCTAAAGCGTTAATTGAAGAATTCCAATTATTAACTATTCAATCAATGTCAAAACATAAGCTGTAACCTTTAACATGCTGTACTGCATTTATATAATGTAAGCATTGTTATTATTTATAAACACAATCAAAATTTAATATTTTCCTTAGGGGGTGCTGCAGTGTCGCAGTGCTTATGTACGGGCCGCCACTGATCCAGAATGATAGAAGACGCTCCATCTCGATCATTAAATGGCTTCTATTTCTAGTGATCTGCATGCTTAAAGAACCAGTAGCAACACTTTCCTTGTTCTTTGTATTCTTTGCTCTTATTTAATATAGTCGAAATTGTAGACTCACTGTATCCCAGGTCTCACACAATCATTGTATTACTAGCACCACTTTCATTTGTTTTAATGACTTGCTGCTTTTCCGCTCGCTGCAGATATTGGCAACAAAAAATTTCGCTAACTTAAAAAACTCATGGTAACTGATGAATCACTCGCTTAAAGCGGGAAATAGTATAATTTCACTCATTCAAGCTAACTGAATATCGTGCATATCGAATTCGCATTAAGCGAGGTTTTCCTGTATTCTGGCTATATAATGTTTGAATTTTAATTCATTTAAATTTAAACATAATAAGAATGCTTATACAAACAAGGTTTGAAGTGGAGGGGAGGGGGAGATACACACAGAGAAAGTATTGCATACCTGGACTACCAGAATCTGCTGCTCTCTTCATGACTAGTTCATAAACTCCACTAACATGATTGCCATCTGAATTTTTATAATTTCCACTGAAGAGGTGGCGTAAAGATCTGGCATTAGGAGTTAACCTGAGGGTAACAGTATTTGTTATTGATGTTCAAATAATATACTTATTTATTTTTTATTTTTCTAGGAGAGATGGAATTTAATTTTCCACTTTTGAGGTGAGTTATGCTAATATATTTATTCATGCTACTCCTAAGTTTATAGCAATAGTTAAACAAAGTTCACTTAGAATATATTGTTTAAATATAGAAATGTGGACAATTTACATTATCAGATAGAGAATTAATGGACCTTGCTACAAAAATAAATACCTTTAATTTAACAATGATTTTGGATTTCTGGAAATTATTTCCATGTAGTTTCAAGATTAAAGTAAGAGCACAGGGCCTAAGCTTTATGGATAAGAAGGTCCCCATGACCTAGCCAAAAAGCCTACATTATTAAATGATTAACATTACTGATTAAAATCATTCTTAAAAAGAATACTAATTGATAAACATGTCTGACTATTCTTAAATGGAAAGATTACAATTTTCTGCATGTTTTTTAAGCTGTTTATTTGAAGGATTATTTTAATTTATTCACTATGGAACCCAATAATGAGAGCAAGATAGCATTAGACTGAAAATGTCTAACATGCAGAATTAATGCATGTAAACAGAAATATGAGATGCAAGAATACAATACTAAAGAACATTGAAATGTTTCACAGTACATTGTCAGCTAGCAAAAATCGTAGTGTACTGATCATTTCAAATCAAATGGCGATGAATAATACTTTCATTACTCTCAAAGTAAATCCCACATCGTGTTAGCTGTTTGTTTTGAGGTATGTGTGTGTATGTGTGTGTAGTGTACATTGGTTGGTTTCTATAACTAAAGATACCGTGTAGCATCATTTGCTTTTGTTTTCTTGAAAATCAATGATGGTGACGAGGATTTCTAAGTCTTAGCTACTTTTCTGTTTTCCTGGGACAAACCCCCTGCCCCCAAGTCTTGGGAATTCTAGGGATTACATAATTTTGCTCATGAAAATCATTTTTAAAATATATTTAAACATATTTGCATTTTTAAATAATGAATTGGTGATGTATTTTTATTAAATACATCAACAGTTGAATAATTAAGCCGAGTAAATTTTCAACTAAGCTTTCACGTCCCAATTTCTACATCTGTCGTTATAGTCAGTAGTATGTCTTTCAAAATTATTCTAAATACTTTTGTTCTTAAATCCATAACATTTTGAATATCCACTGATGAACATTTTTCCAGGTATATGTGCATGCTAAACTAAAACTGTTTGCATCATCTGAATGAACAACACAGAACTATTTTATTTCAAATATTGGTCCACTCGTCCAAAAGCTAAAATAATTCTCCAATTTTGCTAATTCTTTAATTTTTGATTTTGCTCTTCTTTTCTTTTTTTATGTTCATATATGGACAAAATGAACTTTAAATATCTAAGTGATTCTTTAGTAATACATAATTCTGCTCAGAGATTGATTTGCATATAAAAGAACTACTGACAACATTTAGAACTTAGATTCCATCTTTGATGACCAATATATATACATACAATTTTGCTTAATTTTCTTGTTTTACAAAAGTTTAAAATTAACTGATCAGACTTAATTTTTAAGCTACATGAAGGTTATGTATTTTCCTCAACTCTTGTTTTAGAATGCGATTCATACATATGTTCTAAATGCCTTATTAGTTCACTGCTGTTCAATTCCTTACATGAAATCTGCTTTGGACAATAACTGCACTGGTGCTTCTTCATTTTTACACAAATGATTTATTTTCATTTTGAAGTGAAATGAATATTTTCATTTCATCTGAAATGAAAATTTTAAATAATAATTATGAAAGGCTTCATTTGGCATAAATAAGATATAAAACTGTCCACACGGTTAGCCGAGTGGCTATGCGCTTCACAACCATATGCTTGGGAAAGGAGTTTCCTGGGTTCAATTCCCGGTGCCGACGTGAGGAGCTTAAGGATCTTTCTCAGACATAGCCAAGTTAGCCAGTCTTCGGCATGGACAGCAGGGTTTTTTCCTCAGTTTATCTGGGATTTTTCCTTCCGCAAGCAGGCAAACTGGCCCCATGAACACATGCAGCTACAGACATAGGACTAGCCACCTTATCCTCAGGACGGGTACGGCTAAGAAGGGCTAAAGATAGCTCTGTAACAGGCCACTAGGCCTAATACCTGAAGGGAAGAAGAAGATATAAAACTTTAGGATATTATGGATCTCCTGCGATGAGTCTATCAAGACTTATTGTGGGAGGTCCTTCCTAGGACACACAAAGTCTATCATACCACTCCTTGAACTCATTAACCTGTTCTCGCTTTCACCACTCTACCAGGCAATGCATTCCATGGTTCAACCAACCTCCATGCAAAGAAATCATTCCTCACCCTCTTGCTCACAGCTTCCTTTTATAATTTCCAGGAATGGCCCCTTGTCATCACTCCTTCCCACTGTTCAACCAAGTTAAAGAACTACCCTAGTGTCAACCCCTGTAACCACCTCTCAACAGTTTTAAAAGTCTCAATCATATCACCTCTCCTTCTTCTATCTACCAAACTCTGCAGTCCACAATTCCCTTAGTCGACCCTCATAACTAACATTGTACAGTCCTGAAACCATCTTTGTTATCTGCCTCTGTACCCTTTCCACAGATAATTTATTCCCTTCAAATCCTGCAGATCAAATTTGAGAACAATAGTCTAAGTGTAGTCTGATCAGGGTCTTATACAACAGAATGATAACTCTTATCTCTGCAGGTCATTGTCCTTCTCAGTATTGCAGCAATCATCTGTGTTACCTTCACCACCATTGGTGTCCCCTGAATTGCAAGTTTCTATGAATCATCAACTCCAAATCTCAAACTCCTCCAATAGAGTATGAAGTGTCCCAAACCTCGAGACCTTACATTTTGCTGCATTAAACTGATACCCCAATTCATTTGCCCATCTGTCTAGTTTATTCAAATCCTCTTGTAGGGCTACCATATCTGCACTATCACTAATAACCATTTCCAACTTCACATCATCTGCAAACAACTGAATATCCCCCTGCAATCCACTGACAATGTCATTGTTATAGGGGTTAAACAATATAGGTCCCAGTACTGAGCCCTATAGAACCTTTTACCTCCTTGAAATTTCCCTACCATACACAACTCTTTCTTATACCTATCGGACAGCCAATCCTGAATCCAGTTGACCAACCTGACATCTAAACTCATGTGCTGCAACTTAAATATCAGCTTATCATGTGGCATCCTGTCAAATGCCTTCGCTAAATCCAAGAAAATGGCAGTATATGCCTTTCCCTCATCAACTGCTCTTGTAACTTTATTATAAAAGGCTAGCATATTACTAAAACAAGAGCACCCCTTAAGAAATCTATGTTGACTCTCACATATAACATTACCCTCATCTGCCCACTGCTGTATATGGTCCCTCACTAATTTCTCCAAGATCTTAACAATTACTGATGACACACAAACTGACCTATAATTAGACACTTCTAGCCTGCTATGACCTTTATGCAATGGCACTATCTTACTTTCCTTCCATTCCCTGGGCACCTTTCCCATAGCCAGACGTTCATTGAAAAGCCAGGTCAAAGGAGCTGTCAGTTCTTTAGCAGCACATTCTCTCAAAACTCGTGGTGAAATACTATCCCATCCCACAGCTTTACTGACATCCAGAGTACTCAGTATTTGGAACACACTCTCCTCCAGTACCTCTAAACATCGAACCTATCCCTCTAGTATTAAAATTTACTCTTCTAGATAATTAAGAGGCCACATAACAATAATTGGTGCATATGCACCAGAAGAGGGAAAAGAAGAAGACAGTAATATATTTTATAAAGAATTACAGAATGCCATAGATAAAACAAACAAAACCGACTATTTACTGCTAGCAGGAGATTTAAATGCCAGAATAGGAAACAAAAAATACAAAACAAACATAGGTAAATTTGGCGAAGATACATGTAATCAAAATGGTCGCAGATTGCACGATTTTGTCATTTATAATAATATGAGAATAATGAATTCAATGTTTAAACACAAGGAAATACATAACTATACTTGGTCAGCCAGAGGATAAATATCAGTAATTGACTACGTTATCACAAATTTTAAATTAGCGGAGTTAATTTTAGATGTAAGAGCATATCGAGGCTTTGAATTAAACTCTGATCATTATATGGTATCAGCAAAAATTCGTTTTAAACCAAAGTGGCTAAAAACACATAGAATTGAAAATTCTTACCAGCCAAGCTACAAAATTTCTTCATTACAGGATCCTCAAGTTAGACTACATTATCAAAAATGCACAAATTTAAAAACAGAAACCACACATGAATCAAGTGACATAGAAGATGAATGGGAAAATTTGAAACAAATTCTCACAAAAGTAGCAACAGAAACCTTAGGAATAAAGCACAAATGGATTAGAAAAAGAGGACTACGAGACTGGAACAAAGAAATAGAAAATATAATAAAAACCAAAAAGGACAGTTACCAAAAATGGCTAAATTCCAAAACAATAGAAGCAGAAATAGAGTATAAAAGAAATAGTGCAATTGAAAAACGAGAAGTAAGGAAAAAACATAGAGAAAGATGGAACAATTTCATAACAGAACTAGAAAAGGATTTATTTAAGCCACAACCCAACACCTATAAAGTAATAAAATACATGAATAAAGAAATAAAAGAAAAGATAAAAATACAAACAATAGATTTAGAAAAATGGGTGACCTATTTCCAAAACTCTGGACAGACGAGAACAATGAATTAAAATTTTATAAGACAAAGAATGACCTAATAGAAAATATCACAATGTTAGAACTGAAAAATATAATAAAGAAGATGAAAAATAGGAAAACGCCAGGAGAAGACAATATAAATATAGAATTATACAAAAATGCAGGTGAAAAATTTAATGAAAGACTTTTGAAATTTTTTAATATGGTTTGGATGTCCGGAAAAACCCCTAATTCTTGGAAAAAAGCACTGGTCATCCCAATCTATAAAAAAGGAAATAAAGACAATTGCAATAATTATAGGGGAATTAGCCTGCTGAATACAAGATATAAAATATATGCAGGAATATTAAAAGAGAAACTAAGCAGCATTGTAGAAAACAAATTACTAGAAGAACAAAATGGCTTCCGAAAAGGCCGATCCTGCATAGATCCAATTTTTACTTTAAAATTATTAATAGAAAAGAGAAGAGAATTTCAAAAAGAAACACATGTGCCGTTTATTGATTATGAAAAAGCGTTTGACAAAATTAGTCGACAAAAATTGTTTAAAATATTAATCAATTTAAACATACCAAACCAACTTTTACAATCTATTCAAGAAATATATACAGGAAATAAAATAGCAGTTAAATTAGAACACACCTCAGAATGGAAAGATAAATGATAATAGATACACTACTATTTGCAGATGATCAAATAGTATTAGCTACATCAGAAGATGACTTACAAAGATCATTAAAATCATTAAATGATATCTCAAAGCAATATAATATGACAATATCCAAAGAAAAAACAAAAATAATGGCATTCAAAGGAGAAAACCCAATAAGAAGTAAAATAGTGATAGATAATAAAATACTAGAACAAGTAAACACTTTCAGATACTTGGGATGTGATCTATCATACGAAGAAGAAAAAGACATAGACACTAAAATATCAAACTTTGTCAAAGTAAATGGCATAATAAATAGTATATTTAAGCCATCCCTGGTACAAAAACACACTAGAATCAGACTATATAATGTCTTGTCAAAACCAACTCTACTATAAGGAAGCGAAACATGGACCATGAAAAGGAAAGATGATAAACGAATTCAAACAGCAGAAATGAAGTTCCTCAGAAAAAGCTGGATATACCAAGTGGGACCACAAAACAAATGAAGAAATCTTACAATCCCTAAAAATCAAACCAATTAATTACTACATAAGACAGTATAAACAAAAATGGCTAGAACATTTAAATCGAATGGACAACAGCAGACTACCAAAAATATTATACAGATACAAAATAAGTGGAAAAAGAAGAATCGGAAGACCAAGAAAGAGATGGCATGAGACCGGAACAGGCCACATGGCCTATATTCCATGTTACGAAGAAGAAGAGAAGAAGAAGAATGAAATGCTACTTCAATAAACTGTTCATTGAACAATTCCACTATGTCCTCTGCACCAGTCACTCTATTCCCATTTTTATCCCACAATGTCATTCTTCCACAATCATTTCAACTTCCACTGGTCACATAGCAAAAAAATTTCCTGGATTTTCTTTGGATCTTAGGGCCAATCTCTTCTCATATTCCAGTTTCATCTTCCTTACCATACTAGTCAGTCTCCTGGCCTGTGTCTTATATTTTTCATGCATCTGCTCTTCACCTGTCTCCTTATATCTCTTCCATAGCCTCTTTTTCACCTCCTAAGGATAAGAATCCTCCTCTTTCTTAACAAAGAGTTTACAAAATCTGCTGCTCTTGCAGCTTATATCAAAGCATATGTAGCTTATATCAACCATTTTAGAACAAAACAATTTGGTTGCCTAAATATCAATCATAGACAGACTGGTCATTCTACACACATTCATCTTGAAAAAAATCAGGAATACATTTCACTTAAAGAACCCAACGAATCCAGATTAGCAAGCCATGCATTATCTATAAAACACAGGATTCAGTGCATTAGGGGGGGGGGGTTTCGACCACACCTCCTCATGCCCCCCTCCCTGGACTCTTGAAGCTTTTGACCAAATTTTTCAAGGTCCAATTTCAAGGTAACTAATGTGGCAATGGCAATGGCATCCAATTTTCCAATGAAGAGTCATAGAAAGGAATCAACCAATGCTACCGCGTCCGGGGCAGCCGGCGTGTCTGGGGCTGAAGTCTGAGCTCCTGATGATAAATATGCTACAAGGACTCATTAACATTTTGCAACTCAATATCAAAGGTGCTCAGAGAAAAATGGATGAACTTAAATACATTTTTAAGTTCATCCACTTTACAAAAACAATATCCATATTGCTTGTCTACAAGAAACAAAACTGAACAAAAATCTGAACTTCAACATCAAAGGATACACAGTTCTTAGGAAGGATAGAGAGGAAAAAGCAGGTGGTGGGCTTGCTATCCTTTTGAAGACCCCAGAAATCAAATTCAAAGAAATCACTCTAAATCAATATTTAAATAATAACAGTTCGACGGAAGCTCAAGTTGTTGAAATCCACCTACCAAACCATTCTATTTCAATAACAAATGTCTACCACCCTGATAATACAAATATTGATACAGACATCATTGAAAAGCTAAGCAAGCTCCAACTGATACAACCATCATACTTGGTGACCTAAATGCAAAAAGCGCAACGAGGGGCTCTCCCAATTTAGACCATAAAGGTCAACAATTGGAAGACCACTTTAAAGATTTGGAACTCACAACAATTAACAATGGACAGAGCACCTATCTCTCTAAAACTACGGGAACTGAATCTGTTATTGACATCACAGCTATTAATTATAGAATTGCATCAAGTGCACAATGGAAAATTTTGGGAAATGCCATCAGTGACCACAGACCCATAATAACACCACTAAACTTCAAGATTGATCAAGAACAGCAAATCAAAAGTACAAGGAACTTCAGAAAAGCCGACTGGACAAGGTTTACTCAAATTTTGGAGAGCCTCTGTCAAGATGAACCTATCTCTGGAAACGTTGACAGAAAATTACAAATCCTTACTTCACACATCAATAAAGCTGCCAAAGCAACAATACCAAGAGGTATTGTTGCTTTGGCAACATACTGGAAATCTTTGGAAATATACTGGTGATCTTTGGAAATATACCGGAAAGATCACAATATTGATTCAATGATTACAGAAAGATAAAATTTCAACAAACAATTCAGAAATAATAAAACTGATGAATCTAGAAAGAAATTAATAGACATAACACACAAAAGAGAGAGGAAATTTGCAAGTGCAAACAAGAGAAATGGGCAGAGCTTTGCAGTAACCTGGACCCAAGAAAAGATAGCTAACACTGGAACATTATTAGAATCCTAGAAAACAATATCAAAGAAGAAAACCAACAGAAAAAAACTTCATCATAAATGCTGGGAAACAAGCTATTACAGATCAAGAAATTGCAAACACACTGGCAAAAACCTATTCAAACAACTCCAAGCTTCAGTATAATCGAGAGGAGAAGACTCTCAATAAACTCACAAGTAAAATACTAAAACAAGCAAGAACATACCAAACTAATGACATCTTCTCCGAAGAATTTACACTAAGTGAACTAAATTCATCAATCAAGAAAACTGCACCTAATAAATTTCCTGGCAATGATCTTATCTTTGGTCATATGGTCAAACACCTTGGCAAAAAAACCCAAAGAACAACTTCTGAACATTCTCAATACCTCTTGGCGAACAGGCAAACTTCCAAAAGAATGGAAAAAAAATCAGTTATTGTACCCATCCTGAAAACTGACAAAAATGCTGCACAATGTCAAAGCTATACACCTATTGCATTAAGTAGCATACTCTGTAAAATTACTGAAAGAATCATACACTCCAGGCTCATGCACTGGCTGACAAAAAATAAGAAAATTAACTACTACCAAACTGCTTATAGGGCCTGTCATTCGACAACAGATCAATTATTCCACTTCTGCCAATCAATAATAGACTCATTTCAGGAAAAACCAACAAAAAAGACAACTGCCATATTCCTTGAGATGACTTTTGCTTTCGATCATGTTTGGATAAAAACATTAATTAATACAAACAGTACATGATATTGGAATTAGAGGAAACACTTTAATCTGGATTGCTGATTTCATTAGAGGAGGAAAGATCAAGGTTAGAATCAATGCAGCAATATCAAGAGAGCAAAGATCATGGGGACTGAGTACTGAGCTCTGGTGTTCCCCAGGACTCAGTACTCGGTCCCTTACTATTCCTTTTATATGTCAATAACATTCATCCCTGCCTTACAGAAGACACAAAAGTAGCTTGCTATACAGATGATATAGCCATCTGGCACACTAGTGCTAAAATCAAAGAATCAGAGGAGATTCTAAACAAATCCATGAGAGGATTAGAAAAATGGTCAGATGAACTTAAACTCAAAATCAACCCAGACAAAACAAAACTAAGCACCTTTAGTACAGACAGGAAAAATAGACATTCCTACAATCCCAAAGTCATGATCAACAACAAGCTAATTGAAAAAGTCACAAATCCAAAATACCTTGGTATTACGCTTGATCAGGAATTACATTTTGCACAACATATCTCTAACACTTCCAACAGAGCTCTAAAAAAATTAAATATACTGAAAAGGCTTTGTGGAACAAATTGGGGTGCAAAGCCAAAAATCCTCAAAAAACTACTTACACTACACTAATAAGGCCAATAATGGAATATGCAGCACCTATCTGGTGACCTTCAGCGTCATCGGTCAAGGAAAAATTAGACAAAATACAAGCAAAAGCATCCAAGATTATCATTGGTGCAGTATCATCCACTAACAAGATCACAGCCCAACAGGAATGTGGGCTCGACCTGCTGGAGGACAGATGAAAATTTGCCACCATAAAATTCATAAATAATATCAGAAGATACCAAAGCTATAGAAGAAGATACCATATCTCCCTAAAAACTTATGAACATTGGAATCAAAAATGTAGACTTCACAGATCATTAACTTTACAATATGACGACACTATCAAGAAGGAAATAGGTCTTGATCAGCTAAATGCCCACATAAACAAAGAGCCTCTATTTTCCAGTCCTTTACCTCCATAAATCGAAACCTTACCAAAATCTGTAGAAAAAAAAGACTCAAAAGAAATGCTCAAAGTAAAAGGCCTAAATACTATCACCCTTCTTTCATCCTCCAAACAGGCTATTTGTTATACTGATGGATCGTCAGACACCAATATGATTAATGGAGGCACTGGTGTTCTCCTTCTACTCTCAAAAGGTGAAAAACTTTCAATAAAAGTTGGACCTGGGAGAATTGCTTCCAATTTTACCAGCGAACTTTACGCAATAAATAAAGCACTCGAAGCCTACTTAAAATTATCATCATCTCAACGATCTGAGGAAATTATAATTTACAGTGACTCAAGATCAGCTATGAAGGCAATCAAAAATGCCAATACCAAGCTCACACAAGACACCCATAAACTCTTAAATTAACTAAAGTGTTTAGGAAAAAGTTGCATTTTACAATGGATTCCTGCTCATGTAGGCATTGATTACAATGAAGCAGCTGATAAATTAGCAAAAGAGGAGCCAGAGAACTCAACCAAGAAACTCACATGATAACTCTTTCTGATGCTAACGCACTAGCAAAAGCTAAACTAATTCCACTGAAATCAGTGATACAACATAAAATTCCCGAAATCAATGCTGACAGAAAAACCTCAACCATGATAGCAAGACTACGAACAGGACATTATAGAGGAATGAAGATCAATACAGATGATACGAGAACATACAGAAACTGCAACAACTGCCCCCAATACTGAACTGACACCCACTCACATCTTTACTTGTCCAGCAATTACAGCTGCCTTGACAAGAAATAGATCCTAATCCTGAACAACAGCTCTACACAAACAAAATCATCGACATAGCCAAAGCAGTTCAAGGAGCACATGGAAACATCTAAGACTCTTGAAAGGACAAGACAACAACAGGTTTCAGTGGAACAAAACCAAAGTGTTACACAAAAGTTATTTTCTTCTGGAAAGACTGCACAAAGAATGCTGTGAACACATTCACAAACCACCCTGAACAAAAATGACTGTCTAAAGCTTTCTCAATTTTGGGAAGTTATTCTGACTAATACTCATCATTCATGTGTTCCTTTGAAATTTTCTATTTGCCAATTTGGTGTTTAGATGGAAAGAGCTAATGTCGGTCTTATTGAGGTTTGGTGTTAGTTTCCATTTATCAAAGTATTCCCCAATAATTCTAAGATCATTGGTGAGAATATCTTCAGTTACTTTGATGTTCTTAGGTTGGATGGCAAGGGCTATATCATTAGCATAGGCAAATTTTCTTGACTAGTTGTCAGTATGTCAGATGTATATAGGTTGAATAAGATTGGTGCTAATACTGATCCCTGCAGGAGACTGTTGTTCAGCTTTGCTTATTTTGTTTCCCAGTATCACATGAAAGAACCTGTCAGAAAGCATGTTATTTAATAAGTTGTTTGTTGCCATGGTGTAACTTGTATCAGCTTGTATAGCAATCCTTCTTTCCACACTGTATCATATCGACAGTAAGGTCAACAAACACAACAGAAGTTTTCAAACATCTCTGAAAGCCTGTCTTAATATGGGTAGTAAGGCTCAGTACTTGGCCCGTACAACTACGTTAGGCACTAAAGCCTGCTTGTTCAATAGGGATAATTTTGGATATTTTTGGCACAATTCTGTTAAGGAGGAGACTTTTGAACTGAGGAGTGCAATTGGGTGATAACTCTCTGCTTGATCATAATAGCCATATTAAAACCCAACAAGCCTCCTGAGGCTTAGTTGGGTTTCAATATGGCTATTATTTTGGTTCTCTTAAAGGCTCTTGGAAAGTTTTCCATTCTTAAAATATGAGAAACAAATCTTGTTAGCCTCTGACAAGCATTTTTACCACAGTTAACCAAAAATTCAGGATGAATACCACCAAAGCCTGGTGGTTTGCTGGTTTTAATCTCCTTTAAGGCCATAATTATTTCATCTGTGGTAAATTCTCTTGAAAATCGGGAACTATCAGTTGCACTTTGTCAACCTCCCGTGTGTGTTGATGACCTCAAGGGGTTCTAGGCAGCAAAGTTATTTGACAGGCAATTTGATCTGGAGTCACCAAAAGATCTCTATGGGTGACTGGGTTGCTTTCACCTAATTTCTTTAATAGGCTCCATGCTTTTCTACTTGATTTTTTAAAGTCTAAAGCCTTTGTAGTTTTTACCCATTTTTCTCTGCACTTGTATCAAGTTTCTGGAGTAATTTGTCAGCTACGTAGCAGTCTTTATTACAGCCAGGTATGTATTATTTTCAGAAACTCCTTAGAATATACTTCTTTGCTGATGATATGACTACTCCAATGAATCTGTTGTAGTTTTCAGACAGGTAGTATCCATCTTACTCTTTATCCAGTTCTTGTGAAAAATCTTACCAGTTCACTTTCCTAAAATTCCATCTTGGTTGTGGAATGGACCGTATTATTGATATTTGTAATCCTTATTTAAGTCCGCTGGCGATTTTTCCTTCCACGTTTCTAGCCATTTTGAATTAACGTTGAAATCGCTATTTACAAGTTCTTCAGCCATATTGGTGAATATGAGATTTACTGTGTCAGAAGTTTGTCAGTTATCTACTTTCCTTATAAGGCTATAAAGAATGTGAGGACCCATAGTTGTCTAGTTATTCAACATTTAAAGCACTAACACCAAAGAATACAACACATCTTATACAATTACAATGTCATTAAAATACAAAAACAGATGAAAGGTTAATAAGGTGAAATTGTTAAGATAATAAAACACATGGAGCTCTGAGCATGCATAAAACTCTATCACTGAACTGAGACCAAAATTGAAATTTCAATTTCTCAGTTTTGATTTCAAAACACAATATGATGAAAGAATGAAAAAAATCTGTATATCATAATATTTGTAGAAGTGTTCTGATATAATGGAAACAATAATAATATTTTAAGCATTTTATATAAAAAAATGCTGTTATTCTTTCTGTAAATTACCATTCAATGAGTAATCAAATTACATATATCAGAATATATACCATATTTGCCAGCATATAAGACGCATCCCCTTTTTTGTACACATTTTTTAGGAAAAAAAGATTTTTTTATATTCTCTTCCTGATTCCGCCAAGTTCTTATAATTTTCTCATTTCGGGATGGCCTGAAATGCCTCTCTGCAGCCCTGTTTCCGTGTTCTTTAGCATATGCAATCATACATAGCTTGTATGCAATACTCTAGCAATGGCGACGTTTTTCAGCCATGATTTTCCAAGAAATTTAGAGAAAATTTATCACAGTTCACAACAACCGCGACAACAATCGGAAAGTTTAAAAGAACAGGAACACAGCTGTGATCGTCGATGATAGCACATGCACATCCACTGAACTCTACGTAACTGGAACGCTCTCACACACTGCAAGGAAGCAAGAAAGAAATCACGTAACTCGGAACAGAGAAAATTTCCAGAAATGAAAGTAATAAAAAACTGAGTATCAGTGTATAAGACACACCCTGTTTTTCAGAGCTATTTTCAAAGGAAAAAAGTGTCTTATACGCCAGCAAATACGGTATATCAGAACATTCATTATATATATGTATGTATGTTTTACTAGGATTAAATTATTTATTTATACTTAAGTATATTAAGCATCACACTAAAAAAAACATGTACACTTGAACATAGCACATATAGCTGAAGTATATTATTTTTATGTTAAAGTCTCTAGTTAGTTTCATTTTAAATTTCAAAAATTTGCAAGTTTTTGAAATTTAATTGATTATCATTATTAGATATCATGGAATCGAAACACTCATCACAGGGGGCTTCTATCATAAAGCTCATTAAACTGTGCCTTAATTGCCAGATGTTCTCCATGGAAAAAACCTGTTCCATGTGCCCCTGCTTACACTCTCTTTATACAGCTTTCAAGGATGGTATCTTGTTACTTTTGTCTTTGTTCCCCTCCACCACCACCACCACCCACAATGAAAAATTGTGGGTGGTGGTGGAGGGGAACCACTCCATTCTATGAAAAATCTCTTCCACTTTAATCTGCTCCTGACCAACTTGTGTCTCAATTCTATTGTCCCATTCCTCTTTGAAGGCTCCAGAAATTTAATTTCTTCAAGCTTTCTTCATACCCAATGTTCTGAAGAGTGGAAACCTTAGTCAGTGTTCTCTGCATCCGTTCAGTATATTCTTGTATCTTTAAAAACCCAGAGGAACAAATGTCCTCCTTTTCAACAGCTTAATGGACCATTTAGTCTAATGCTACTATTACTAGGTTACTCCACTGGGGACTTTCTGCAAGTGTTTCCTTGTCAGTTTTATTTGCAAGCACTTGTTTAATTAACTGGTCATCTGCTCTTGAAATCTGATGATCAAACAATTCTCTTACTCCTTATAAACAACAGAACATTGGGTCTTTGAAACAGATTTTGTAGTTACCCATTATACCTCCACATAACATGATCCACAACTTTTTCTCAGCACATTTCTTTCAAATATGATAAGTTTTCTATTATCTACTTTTGTTCTTGACTGTGTCTCCCAACTCTAGGTTAATATTGGTCATATATAGTTTAAATAATATTTTTCCTTTGGATTTTCTTGATAATGTTTTATATTTAAAGGGTTGTAAAATTGCAAAGTAGCTATAACTGACCTCATTCCCCCCCCCCCCTCTATCTCTTGATAGATATCACTGTAGCTATTAATATTGACTTCCAGATAGTTAAAATTATCCACTTACTAAAATATAAAATTATCAATAACCAAGTTACAATGCTCCTAAAGAGCTATAAAATGCACATATACTTAGTCTTTTCCAATTTCTGATCAGATCCATAGGCTTGCTTGTCTTAATTAAATTATATGTACTTTGTATAACATCCTGCCAGACGTCTCGAAGGATATGCCATGAGCATAAGCCAAGGATGTTTTTACCATTAATTTCTATCCTTCTTTGTGCATTTAGGTCTCTAATGACATTTACAATATTAGGTTGAACAGGGTTGGTGAGAGAGCATTTCCTTAGTGAAGTCCAGAGTATATTAAGCATATTAAGTCCATTAATATACTTAAGTATAAGTAAATAATTTGTATATGTACGACGTTTTACTAGGATGAATCTGACTAGATTCATCTGACTGATGAATCTGATTATTCATCGGATGGTAATTTACAGAAAGAATAACAGAATTCTTTTATATAAAATGCTTAATATATTATTATTATTTAGATTATATCAAAACACTTCTACAAATATTATGATTATTATTATGCGAAACCTTCAAGGACTCATCGGGGAAGAGCACTCTGCTATACACATCTCACTATCTCTCCTACTACTTAATTCACCAATTACATGACACTACTACTAATTTGCATGGTTTAGATATTGTTTCATATCCAATTAAAATTAAATTAACTTAATATATGTTAGCTATGGTTTCAATATCATCCTGATAGTGAAACCATAGCTAAGTCTAGCTTTAAGGTCATATGTGATTTCATAAATGTAGTGCTTAAAATCTACCTTTAAGAACTCTTAGGAGAAATGAAAGAAATAATGAAAATGATTATTTAAAACAAATTAATTTTTGCTTTAATCATAGTCACTTATTAGATATACATAAAAGAGACTAATGAAAAGCTTGAACTTCTTAATAAAGTTAAATATAAATAGTGGTTAACTTGCAGAGATGTGAAATTTCACTACATTTTGAATGGAACAATAGACCATAAACAGCACTTGGTAAAAAAAAAAAAAGAAGTAGTTGTAGTTAACAACAGAAACTATTATTCCGAGCATTAAAAAATTCTCTGTATATGTTCATTAGATTTAAGTATAAAGTTCTCTTACAATTCCTTCCAAACCATCCAATACACAAGTCCTGAATTCTGTCTTTCACCAATTTGTTTAATACCTTAACCACCACTCCTGAAATGCTGATTGGCCTATAATTTGCTACTTCTGTCTAGGAGTCTCCTTTACACAGTGGGTGGCAAGGAAGTGGAAAGAGAGCAAAATAGTCTCTTTCCACTTCCTTGGCACCTTCCCAGTGAGGCCTAAATTAAACAGCTGGGTAAGTAGAACTGATAATGCCCTTGCTCATTCTCATAATACATGGGCCGATATGCCATCTAATCCCATAGCTGTGTTTGTATTGTGGTTCTACAATATTTTAAGAACATCCATTTCTTCAACCTCTATTCTCTTATCAGTGTCACATCTAGTATTGCAACATCATTATCTAGGTAGTATACACCTGCAAAATGCTCACTCAGTAATTCAATTATTTGATTTGGTTCTGTTACCTGACCATCATCAGCACTTCATGTTAAAGTCATCCTTCCATAGTCATTCCTCCTTTTATATAAATTAAGGGGATATTTAATCCCCTTAATTTAAATAAAAGGAGGAATGACTTTATTTCAAAGCCCAATAGGAAACTCAAAGATCAAAGAGTTTCATGCCGAACTTCATTAATTCCTCCTTTTATTTGCCACATAGCAAAAGAACTCTTTAGAAATAAAATAAAATTTTTTATTTTATTTTATTTTTTGTCCTCATCAGCTACGTTTCTCTAAAATTAGTTTTAGCCCCCTCCAAACTATAAAGATCACCGTACCTGGCTGTTCTTTATAGTGCTCATGGGCATGGTGATCATCTTTTTCTATTTAATCCCTCCACAACCTTTTCCTATGTGCAACCTCTTCTTAATGAAACTATTCATTCATCTAACGCTTACATGATTTTTTCCTTCTGACTCTGGATATATATTCTGATACTGCTTTCTTCAAACACTCCTTGAGGAGGCTAATGACTAATCAGGCTAATAATACCCCATTAGAAGTTAATGACCTCACATCAATCTGCATTATGGGATACTAAGGCAATTGATGAGAAGTCATTAGCCTCTATATACAAGTATCCCAGTCGTGAAGATACATCATGCACAACCTTTGTTTGCTTATAGTATGATAAAGGATTAAACCAAGAATATAATTTCTTGGCATATTTAATTTATAATGTAACCAAGTGAAAAAACTTTGAAACACACACACACACATATATATTTAAAAAGAATTGAATGACTAAAACCAAGATTTAAGTAAAAAGGTTTTAATATTAAAACACTTTCAGATATAGGATAACTTTCAGATAAAGAAAAAAGCATCCTTAGTAAAGGTCTAACTTTATTCCTTCCCCAAAATTTATACCAAAGGAGACACTACTTACTAAAATAGAAAAAGCTACTTCATTTCTCCCTTCACAAGATGCAAAACTTCTACGTATTGAATCAATCTTTATTATCAATAATACAAAACCACCTGCAGATAACATTACTTTAACAGAACGCAAAGCTATTAGAAGTTTAAGAAACAACAGAGATATAATTATCCTTCCTGCAGATAAAGGCAATTCAACAGTCATCCTGAACTCTGAAGATTACCAGAATAAAATGCTTGAATTACTACAAAATGATACCTACTCAATACTCAAGAGAGATCCAACTCGTGAACTTCAAAATTGTACAAACAACTTATTAAAAACAACTGCTGAATTATCACGAAACGTTCGCTTATCTCTACGCTTTCTCCATCCGTTAATTCCTCGCATATATGGTGTTCCTAAAATCCATAAAGAGAACACCCCACTATGCCCCATCATCATAAGCTTGGAATAATTTCCACCTTGGGACATAGAGCCCGTTCTCTTCTGGATGACCCAAATGAACTTCTTACAGAAATAAACCATCTCAAAACTTCTTTTAAGGTTAATGGATATTCCAAGAGAATCACTGAAAGAATCCTTCTTAATCCTCCTAGACATCGCTCAGAAGAAACAAATAGATTCAAAGGCAATATATATCTATTCCTTACATAAGTACAGTTTCACATAAATTAGCAAAAGTTTTAAGAAAATACAATATCAGAACTTTGTTCACTCCACTTCCAAAAATCCGTTTCTTAATAAGCCACTCAAAACCTTGTCATCATCATCTTAAATACCCTGGTGTATATAAAATATTGTGCGATTGTGATATTCCTTATTTTGGGCAGACAGACAAATCTGTCGAATTGCGTATGGAAAGTACAAGACAGTACAAGAGACAGCGAGCCAGTGCATTATCAAGTCATATCCTTTTCTCGGCTAATCCTAATGATGAAAGTCACACAGTCTGCTGGGAAAAATCTACTAACATCTTCCGTTGCAATGATGAACTAGAGAGAAAAATCGTAGAATCTAGGGAAATCATCTTCAATCCTGTTCATCTAAATAATAACTTGAGCTACAATCTCCCAGATAGTCATTCAGCTGTAATCATGTACTGGCGTTCACGAGATGCTACTAGCACGCATTTTCCCAACAATACAACAAATGAAAGAACAGCTTTAAATACAACCACAACGTTTTAATGTCAATTATGTACAAAGACTCTCTATGTTGTTCATAGTTTATTTAAGCTTCAGTGTTTTAGTGTTTTTTCTTTTTTCTTTCTTTTATAATGTCACCTGATGAAAGCTGTTACAAGCTAAAACTAGTCGTGTTTTAATATTAAAACCTTTTTACTTAAATCTCGGTTTTAGTCATTCAATTCTTTTTAAAAAAATATGTATGTTAACCGAGTCAACGATCATTCTTTCATATATAATATATATATATATATATATATATATATTTTTTTTTTTTAAATAGATTTAATGACTTAAAAACCGAGATTACTTATAAAGATTTAATAAGAATAATACAACTAGTTTCGGCTTATAATAGCCTTCATTAGGCATTCTTAAAGGAAGAGAATAGTAATAAAATTGAAGTATCTAAAAACTGGAAAATACAGGTAAAAAATCGCCACACATAATTGATACATAAAAACGTTGTATTTTTTCAAGTTGTTCTAACAGGCGTGCCATGTTTATTGCAAGTATGCGTGCAGACTCACGTGAATGGCAATATTGTATAACTGCAGCATGGTTATCTGGGATGTTATAACTCAAATTGTTTTTTAAGTGGACAGGATTCAGAAGGATTTCCCTTGATTCTATAATTTTTCTCTCAAACTCATCATCACAGCGAAAAATATTTTCTGATCTATCCCAGCAAACGGAGTGGCTTTGTTGATCATCATTAGGATTATTTGAAAAAAAAACATGACTGGATAACGCAGTTGCATGTGATCTTTTGTAAGAGATGTCTCTTTTATGCTCTTCTATACGTTGCTCAACAGATTTGTTAGTTTGTCCAAAATAAGGGATACTGCAATCACACCATAATTTATACACACCTGGATATTTTAGGTTGTGATGAGGAGGCTTTGGATGGCTGATTAGAGAACGGATTTTAGGAAGTGTGAAGAACGTCTTGATGTTATATTTTTTAAGGACTTTTGCTAATTTGTTAGAGACTGTGCTAATGTATGGGATGGAGATGCTGCCTTTAAAATTAATAGTTTCTGTGGTGCACTGTCTAGGAGGATCCAGAAGAAATTTCTTAATCGTTTTTTCAGAGTAACCATTTTCCACCACAAAAACTTGTAACTATATCTACCTTAGGACACAGAGCACGCTCCCTCTTGAATGAACAAGATAAATTACATAAAGAAATAAATCAACTCTCTCTTATCTTTAAACAAAATGGTTACTCTGAAAAAACAATTAAGAAATTTCTTCTGGATCCTCCTAGACAGTGCACCACAGAAACTATTAATTTTAAAGGCAGCATCTCCATCCCATACATTAGCACAGTCTCTAATAAATTAGCAAAAGTCCTTAAAAAATATAACATCAAGACATTCTTCACCACACTTCCTGAAATCCGTTCTCTAATCAGCCATCCAAAGCCTCCTCATCACAACCTAAAATATCCAGGTGTATATAAATTATGGTGCGATTGCAATATCCCTTATTTTGGACAAACTAACAAATCTGTTGAGCAATGTATAGAAGAGCATAAAAGAGACATCTCTTACAAAAGATCACATGCAACTGCATTATCCAGTCATGTTCTTTTTTCAAATAATCCTAATGATGATCAACAAAGCCACTCCGTTTGCTGGGATAGATCAGAAAATATTTTTCGCTGTGATGATGAGTTTGAGAGAAAAATTATAGAATCAAGGGAAATCCTTCTGAATCCTGTCCACTTAAACAACAATTTGAGTTATAACATCCCAGATAGCCATGCTGCAGTTATTCAATATTAGCATTCAAGTGAGTCTGCACGCATACTTGCAATAAACAATGGCACGCCTGTTAGAACAACTTGAAAAAATACAATGTTTTTTATGTATCAATTATGTGTGGTGATGTTTTACCTGTATTTTCTAGTTTTTAGATACTTCAATGTTTATTACTATTCTCTTCCTTTAAGAATACCTGATGAAGGCTATTATAAGCCGAAACTAGTTGTATTATTCTTATTAAATCTTTATAAGTAATCTCAGTGTTTAAGTCATTAAATCTATTTATAAAAATGTATCACAACAACCGAGTTGAAGCATATAATCACATGTATACACACACACACACACACACACACACAGAAAATTTTTTTGGGAACAATGAAGTTCTTAATTTCAAAGAGCAGTTGAAAATATTCTCAAGAAATTTGAATGCGGTATAATATTCGCTTTTAGGTTCATTTCTTGCACTCTCATTTAGATTATTTCCATAAGAATGTTTGTGCATTTTTGCATAACAAAACATTTCATCAGGATATAAAAAAGATGAAAAGAAGCTACCAAGAACATTTACACACATTTACATGATGCAGATTACTGTTGCTATTAGAAGAGAAATGGAGAATCACATAATAAAGAACTGTCAAACATTAACGTAAAGACAACAGAACAAGATTCTTAGAATACATAAATAATTTTTTTTCCGCTTCTGTTTTTATTGAACTATATTCATAACTTTATCGAATGAAAGTAACGATTAATGTGTTCATTAGGTTACAATAAAAAAAATTTTTTTTTTTAATTTTCTTTTTGTTTTTCTTTTGAAGGAACATCAAAACTGAATATAATTTTTGAAATCAACATGGTAAGCTTAGTCATGGTAAGTTATTCTGATTTTTAGGCTTTAGCAATTAGCACTGTTGAATGCAGTAATATAATTTCATTGTACATAAAATTAAATAATAAATAAAAAAAAATCTGGTGTCAGAGAAAAAAGATAAGTTCATATATATAATATATTAGAGTATTTGTTCTAAATTTACAAGGAACTTTCTCTGTTAGATTAGATTTATCTGTGAATACTTTGATGTTTTCATGTTTTTGTTGTAGAATATACTTTTATGTTTCACACCTGCTAGATGTGAAACATAAAAGAGGGGAACTGAGAGAGTGTTATGGAATGATAAAAGGAGAGAGAATAGGAACAAGAAAGATGGGGAAGCAAGCAGATAGTGAGATGACAGGAAGGCAGGTAATTAGAAGTGCAAGAAAAGAGAGAGTCAGAGGAGAGGAAGTAGCTAAGGATGGAGAAATGACAGGAAGGTAAGTAATGAGGGGTGCAAGGGGTTATGGATAGAGAGAATGGATGCAGGTGAGCTAGAAATTATTATTATTAAGAGAGACCTCCAGGGAGTCAGAGACTCATCGAGGGAGGCCACATACTACACACCCCAGCTATCATACTTATTCTTGAAGTCATTCACACTGCTTGCACTCACAACATCCAATGACAATCCATTCCAATCATGCACCACCCTCTGAGAGAAAAAGCTAGCTCTCATCCCCCCCGTCTTAGTTGCATTCATTCTCAACTTCCAAGGATGCCCTCTCGTCCTTTTCCCACTCTCCATAAATTGAAAAATTCCATCAATTGAAATCCTGTATGATCCTTTCAGAAGTTTATAGGTCTCAATTATATCATCCCTGTTTGCTAGTATCTGCAGTCTACAATTTCTCAATCTGTCTTCATAATCAGTATTCCACAATCCTGATATCATTTTTAACACTCTCCTTTGTACTCCCTCCAATATAACAGAATAATCACAATGGAAACCAGGAGACCAGACCTGCGCACAATAGTCCAAGTGAGGTCTTATCAAGGTCTTGCAAAGAGGAAAAACTACATCCTTACCTTTACACGTGAATGTTCGTTTCAGCATTCCAATTACCTTTTGAGTTGTATTTGCAATCTTTGCCACATGGCCTCTGAACTTCAACTTCCTATCTATTAACACTCCAAGATCCCTAGCCTCATCAGTTTCTTCTAGCCCAATCCCACCAATATAATATGACATTGGATTCACGCCAAAGTGAATGACTTTTCATTTACTGACAGTGAACTGACACCCATTTTACCATTCCCACAATTTCAGCCTATTCAAATCATTCTGCAAGTACTGCATATCAGCAGCATTCCTGATTACCCTACCCCTCTCTGTATCATCAGCAAATAGCTGTATGTCACTTGTCAAATCTTTCCCAATATCATTAATGTACAGATTGAATAGCATGCCATCAATGTACAGATTGAATAGCAAGTGATGTTCCAAGCACTGTGGAACATCACTTGTTACCTTAAATCTTGCAGACTCGCATTCCCCATATGCCACTTTTTGATATCTGTCAGTCAGCCTTACTCTTATCCATGCTAATATTCTATAACCCAAACCCATTTTCTCCAATTTATGTAACAGTCTACTATGCTGTATTCTGTCAAAAGCCTTAGCAAAATCCAAAAGTACCACGGTGTATCCATTCCCCTTGTCTAGTTGAATGGCAACATTGTTATAGAATGTGAGCAAGCTGTTAAAACATGACCTTCCCTTAGTAAACCCATTTTGCTCATTGCAAAGTAGAGATTCCCTGTCAACCCATTTCTGAATGTGAGCCGTAACCAATTTTTCCAAAATCTTCACCACCACTCCTGAGATACTAATTGGTCGATAGTTTGATATATTGGTCTTTGCACCAGCCTTATGCAATGGAATTACCATACGTTCTTTCCGTGATTGCAGAATCTTCCCTATTCTGAGATTAATATTAAACAGCCTGGTCAAAGCTGGCCAGCCTGGCCTAGCCAGTTCAGCTGAACACTCTTTTAGCACACTTGCTGATACCCATCAGTCTCTATTGCTGAATTCTTTTTCAGTTTGTGCAACATCTCTAATACCTTGTCCTCATACACCTGAGTTTCTTCATCCAGTGAAGAGGGAGCAGTGAGCTCAATGTCATGTACACCAAGTTGATATCGTTTAACAAAATGGGCACTAATTAGTTGAGCAATCTCTTCTGCATCTATATCCATCACGGCATTTACATTCCAAAGTTATTCTTTCGTATTCGTTCTTTCTTTAACTTGCAGCATATCGATAGAAATCTTGTGGGTTGTCTTCAGAATGCAGAGCCAGTTTCTTTTCATACTCAGACTTTGCTTTCCTTACAACAGTTGTGACTATTCTAGCCTGCTGCTTATAATTTTCATTATAGACATCATCCTTATGCACATGGTTTTCCTTCAACATCATCCATTTCTTATGAATCTCTTGCTTAATAAGATTACACATCCATTTGACTACTACCCTATTTATTCTTCAAACTCTTGGGGCACATTCTGATATCGCATCATTTAAGTATTGTTTAGATGTTTCCTATGGACTGTCAATATTCTTCCCATCCATCGCCCGATCCCATTCCACTGAACTCAGTATACTCCTCACAGTTGGTCATAATTTCCTGCTTTGTAGTTCAGCATGTAACTTTTTCTGAATAGAAATTCATAAACTTAGTCACTTCCCAAGTGAGTACTGCATGATCACTGTCACCAACTGGAGACAGAATAGTTACGTCTTTAACTGAAGCGCCCTCTGACAATATAATCAAATCTAACACTCTTTGACCTCAAGTTCCTTCGGTCACATGCTGCTTGAGGAAATTGTCCTGCAACAGCTCAATAAATGCATTTTCATTCTTCTCACGAGACTCTACTGCTACCCAATCAATATTTGGATAATTAAAGAGTAATCATAAATATTTGGATAATTA
Source organism: Typopeltis vanoorti (assembly GCF_054136105.1). Taxonomy (NCBI): domain Eukaryota; kingdom Metazoa; phylum Arthropoda; class Arachnida; order Uropygi; family Thelyphonidae; genus Typopeltis; species Typopeltis vanoorti. The sequence goes on from NC_143554.1 coordinate 31,862,248, forward strand.
TGATTACTCTTTTCACATTCATCTTTTCTATTTGGTGATGCATTTCTTCATCTCTAGCAACCGATCCACCAGATTTGTAACAGACCACTATGTAATTGATCTTGCTAGATTCCACCTCACACCAGATGGCTTCAAACTCACTGCCACATGAAATATTGTTAGTAGTAGAACTACAATCATGTGTCTCAACTCTAACTGTATTCAAGTCATCTGATATCATTAGCAGGATGCCCCATCCCCTCCTATCCTGCCTAAAAATGCTGTACCCTTGACATTCGATATTAATATATGAAGTTTCAATAATTTGTGGAGTGTAAAACAGAATTCTAGAGAAGTGCTTGCCTGGAGAACAATAGAGAGAGTGACTATGGTAATTAAGCAAGGTGAAAAAATGAATGAGATGTTTTGATGATGATGAATACAAATGACCTGAGAAGTAGTATAAATTGGGTAGTGAGATATTTGAGATTCTTGAGGTTGTGTATCAGAAATGTAAGTGAAGGAGGATAGTAAGCATGTTACAGAGATATGATAATATAGAAATGAACATCAATAATGAATGGCATGATAGTGAGAATGTGTCGAAAGAGAGACTTGGATTATGTGGATGCTTGGAATGCATTTGAGGATCAAAGAGAGTTATCAAAGAGATAGACTGTATTTGAATGAGGAAAGATGTAGGCATCTGGAGAGCATGTTGTTCTTGGGGTAAGTGAGAGTATTAGTGTAGGAAATTAGAGATGTTATAGTGAATGGAAGCAGGGGCAGTCTGTTGTGGGGATGAACACTTGGGAGAAGGCGGAATGTATGGTGTTATGCAGAGTCAAATGGGATCCAGAAAGAATAATAACATGTATAGAATTCCTAAACACTCATTGATGTTTTTGTATACAAATGCAAGGAGAATTAGGAATAAAGGAGATGAATTAGTGGCATTGATAGCTTCTGCTAGACCAAAGATTATTGGGATTAGTGCAACATGGTTGAAAAGAGATGAGAGGAACGTGAGAGAGAGTTAGAGAACAGAGAATGAAGGATGCAGGTGAGCAAGAAATGAATTGAGCAGTGAGAGGTGATACGTATGAAGATTCAATGATATTCGGAATTCAGATATTCAATGAGATTCAATGAGTGCAAAACAGAATGATAGAGGAATGCTTGCCTGGAGGAATGGTAGAGACAGGAATAGAAATAGAAGGGTATAGTGCATTTTGGAAGAATAGGAAGTGCAAATGCAGTAGTAGGATATCGCTTATGATAAGTGATGAGCTGTCCTCTAGAAACAGAGGATTTTGAAGAAAACGACACTAATGGTTTTCAGAGTATATGGAGTGAGGAGGATGTGGATAGGACAGGATATTTAGTAGTGTGTTGCTCTAGGTCTGTGATTAAGGAACAGGAAATGTTTTGGCAGTAGAGGAAAGAGTTCTGAAATGCAAAATGAATGAGTAGTAAGGGAATGGAACTTCTTCAATTCTTTAGGAACAAATGCTTCAATTAGAACGTAACACAAGAAACAAGAGACTTAAAAGTTTTGAATTTGGTCCTGGCATCAGAAGCTGAAGAGAGTGACCGTGTGGTCTTGACTTGGGGATGAGTAGACATGCATAAGTGCCAAGAAGAAAGGAATAAATGTGGAATTATAAGATAAGTGATTATAATAATCTTAGAAATAAGCTTGGGACAGTTTCAGGGGTGGAATAATTGGGAGAGACATCAACAGTGCATCAGAACTAGTGAAGAAATATTTATTAGCAGTAGATGACTAATAATATCTAACGGGAACTGCAAATGAAAAGGAGGTTACGGAAAAAATAAAACAGGGGCATGGAAAGAAGTTACACATGAAATATGTGATTAAGAGCACGAAAATGACTAGCTTTTGCAGAAGGCAAAACTTGAATATGAGAAAAGATTATCAAGGAAAGTCTAAAGGTATTTTGGACTTTCCTTGATAATTATGTAGCCAGGTAAAAGAAGAAGAAGAAATGATTGTGAAATAATGACATTGTTAGACAAAATTGGAGTAAAGTGACTGATGCAGAAAACATAGTGGAGTTGTTTAATGATTACTTTATTGGAATATTTCATCCTCGTTGAAAAAAAAAAAGTTAATCCCAAAGGAAAGGGGAGGATTCAAGATTTAAAAGCGCAAGAGGAGACGGTCTTACAAATACTAAGTTCTCTGGATGTCAATAAGGCAATAGGATTGGATGAGAGTTCATCATGTGTTTTAAGAGAATGTGCTAAGAAAATGAAAGCTCCACTGGCTTGACTTTTCGGTGAGATTCTGGCCATAGGAAAAGTGCCCAAAGAGTGAAAGGAGGGTAAGATAGTCCCATTACATAATGGGGGGGGGGGGTAAATGGTAGTATCAAACTTCAGGCCAATTTGTATTTCTTCTGTAGCTCTAAGATTTTGGAGAAATCGATGAGGGATTGTATACAGCACCAGGCAAATGAGGTTAATGTTATCTGTGAGAGTAAGCATCGATTTGTTAAGGTGAACTCTTTTTCATTTTACAAATTATGAACTCTACAACCGTGTTATAAATAATTATTTTAATTTCCTGACGTTTCAACTTTCATATTAAGGTCATCTGAAGTATACATATATATATATATACAGAGACAGCTAAATTACATTTCACACAGGATGCTGAAGAGACAATGATTTGATCAACGGTTATGCTACTGGCCTGACCTCTAGTGAAAATAAAATTACAATAAATAAATGAAATAAAATAAATTAACTACATCAAAGCTATATTCTATTTCAGACAACATTGGAGAAACATTCTTTCATATAGATAGTTTTGTTACAGTAAAATGATGTCCTAATTTAACATAAGAATTATATTACATTTAAGATTCTGGATGACCTATGGTTCTATTTATAATTAACTCTTAGGGAGAAAGGTTAAGTGGGTAGAATATGTGCCTTCCATATTCTTGGGATTTTCAGACAATCATTATTGTTAAGGTTAGGATGATTGAGAAGAATCTCACAGGCCTCCTTAAATTTACACTCATACCATGTTTTGGTGTGATGTAAACAACAGGTGTTTTTCCAGTCAATTCTAAGTAAAGTGTTCAGAGAAGGATCAGAAAGACCAGCTTGACCATAGTTATTATATTTAATATGTCATTTATGTTCCTTTTTTCTGATAGGAATTGTGCATTCTGTTTCCCCTATATAGGGCAAATTACAGGTGCAATGAATACGGTATACTCCAGGGTGAGCCAGTGGATCCTTGGATGACTTGAGTAAGGTCTTTAATTTTGCAGGAGTTTAAAGGTGGCTTTAAGGTTGTATTTTTGTATTCTGTTTATTTTGTCTGCTATCCCTTTAATGTATGGAATTGTTAGTTTTATTATAGTCTTGTTTATTTTTAGTTTTAAGTGAGGTCTTGTACAGAATTTTGTTGATAGTATTTTGACTGTAACCATTTTTTAGAAAAGTATTGCTGTTAACTTTTAATTCATCTTTAAGTGCTTGTTCATTGGAGCAAATCTTCAAAGTCCTGTTTCTTAGTGTATTAATGACCCATAGTTTGTATTGGCCATATGCCGGTTTCCAGTAAACAGTGAAGGAAAGACTAACAGAAGGAAGATGGAAGATGTGTGACAAGTGTATCTAGAAAAGGAAGTATGTGTTCTGCTTTTCAATCTCAATTGTGAATTGTATGTGTTTGTGTTGTTTGTTTAGGTGGCTGAGGAATGTGTCTAATGTCTGCAAGCCATGGGGCCAGATAGCAAAAACATTGTCAACGTATCTAAGCCAGACTTTGGGTTTTAAAGAAGAGAAATCTAGAGAGTCCATTTCTCAAAATGTTCCATGTAAAAGTTAGCAATGGGGGGAGGGGGGGGAAGTAATGGTGAGCCCATGCCTGTGCCTACTTTTTGTTCAAAAAGGCATGGAACATCCAATTGATACTTTGTATATTATTATACTGCAATCCATGACCTCATTATTTTATTTTATTTTTTTTTTACAATGCAATTCCATCAATTTTACAGGACAAATTTTGACTTTTCAGTCAAAATCTGTACAGTTACCACACAGAATCGACAACCCTTATACCGTTATCCATTGACCAGAATTTTAGTATTTCCAGCCATCCTGCAAGACTGCTGCATCGCTTTCATTTACAACTTCCCACACTAATTAAGAACCACCAGCAAACAACAAACTACTCTTCAATACTTCCAATATTATTAATGTACAAATTAAACAGCAGTGTTGACTAAGTACAGTCCTGCAAAGCACAACTGGTCACCTGTCCCCTCCCCTTGACTTTGCCCTGTGTCATACTATTTTTTATGCTTATCTGGCAGCTACTAATCTTATTCAAGTCACCAGTTTCATATTCATCCCAATTTGCTTCATCTTAAGATCTCCAAGTGGTATCCTGACAAATACTTTTGCAAAATGTGACAATATCATAATACAGACATTTCTTTTATTCAACTTGCTGTCATTTGATTGTTTAAAAAAGTACATAAATTAATAAGGTAGGATTACTTGTCTAATTACTTTACAAGAATTGCTTGTTTACCTATACCAAAATTCCTGATATACTGATAAGTCTATAATTTGCAACCTCTGAGTTCAAGCATCCATCATAAAATGCAACATTCTTGGCATCCACAACTCTGAGACCTCACTAATGCTGAGACTAAAATTAACCAGCCAGATCAGAGGAATTGCACAGAATGTATTTTTAAAATTAGTATGGAAAACTTTAAAATGATATTTGAAATATTGTCATTATCATCGAATTCCCTATATATATATGTGCTTAAGGGATGTACAGGATACTATGACAGTAATACATAGCTAAGATTACATTACTATCTCTCTTATCACAAATAATTTCTTCCAAATCAGTTTATCATATGTTTTGCACTCCAATATCATTAGATCTAATATTTATATCTTCTAGGATATTTCAGACTGCACCAATCTACTTAGATTGTGATGTTGCTTATGGTCTTTTTCCTGCTATTTAGGAATCAACATCTGTTCTGCTAAATTTTCCCCTTAAACAACAGGGGAATGTTTAGCACCAGTCTCTTTAAGCAACCACACCATCTTAGATTAGCACTGTTGACATGTCAAGTGTGAGCAGAATATAACAATGTCCAGTTACTTACTAACATCTTCATTTTTGATATATGATGCTGAAATAATTATATATATTTATTCCTCTAATTTTGTAGAACTTGCATATCTGTGTCTTTAGTCTTTGATTAACTGTTTTACTTCTAACCCAGCCCTTTGATACATAAGTCAAAATTGGTCTGGGCAATAACTTGTATACTGTTAGTTTAGTAGTTGGGCTAATTTCTTTCTTATTCCATATAAATTTATTCACTTGGCTGTACACTATACCATCTTAGCTTATTGTCTATTTCCATATTCAGTTTTCCATCTTAACTAAAATTTTTTGCTTAAATAGTTAAAATACTGTACCTGCTTTATTATCTACTGGGAATGTAGATGAAGTTTATCCTATTCCTGCCTATTTTCATAATTTTGGTGGTCTTTTTATTGTGATATATGTCCAATTAGTTATTACAGAAGTTATTCAGTTGAGATAAGGAATCCTGCAGACTTGAACAAGATATTTGTATACTAGTGCAAGATCATCTACATAAAGTAAAGAGCTAAGTTTGCTATCTCAGATGTAATGCCATTTTCTTTCATAATGTGATGCATATAGATGAATGAAAATAGTGAGTATTCTTGTCATATATGTGATTTTGCATCAAACTATCTTTCTGTACTTCCTTTAAATTTAACTACTAAAAGATGGTTTGAAGAAAAATCACATATATAGAGAGCAATACATATAGATTATGTATGTATTGCTCTATATAACTATAGTGGTTTGAAAAGCTTTCTTCTGACATATGACACCTTGTCATATGCTTTTTCCAGTTTTACAAAACAAGTACAGCTTCTTCTTTCCCATGATTTCTCAACTATTTGACATAAATGAAAATATGAACAATTCCAATTTCTCCTGAACCCAGACTGTTCTTCTTAAGTCTAATCTTTAAAGGTATCTGTGGCATAACTATAAAACAACAAAATTACATGTTAACTTGGTAATAAACTTTAATGAACTGACAAATATTTCATACTGAAAATAATAGTATATCATCAGTGTGTAGAAACAACAAGCAAATCAAGGAACAGGTAAAGATGGTATAAATAACAACTGGTTTGCCAATTAAAACCATAAATGTGGAAATTCAGTTGATATTCAACCTGAAGTGCTCAAATATGAAAGTATAAAAGTGTTGCTATGGCTACATTGTGTGATTCAGAAGGTCGAATTCCAAATAACTGAAGTAGAGCTCTCATAGTTCCCATGTGTAATAAAGAAATTAAAAAAAAGTTAATGTGAGAATTACAGAGAAATTTACCTACAGAGTGTTCCAGGTTATGTACACATACTTGAGAAGAGGTTGAGAAAAATTGTGGAATGTAACATAAAAACAAGATATTCTGGATGTCTAACCAAGAATATCCAGAATATTATGCTTGGTTTAATCCTTTATCCAAGAATATAATTTCTTGGCATCTTTAATTTATAGTATAACCAAGAGAAAAAAACTTTCAGCAAGTCTTCCATTACTTCTGTTTGGCTACTCTTACATTTTTCTTTTATTTGGTAGAATCTTTTGATATGTTTTCTTCTTTTCCATGGGCGTTGCTTTAATTTCCTAAGTCCACTATGGAGTTCTGATTTTTCTATCCTTGCAGATCCCTTCATCCTATACCTCTCTGAATGAATCAATTGGTGTTTTCTTCTGTCACTATGATTCCAAGATTTAGTTCTTGTTTTCAAATTCTTTCATTTCTTTCTTGCATCATATTTATACAGTTGAATCTAAATTCATCTCTAAAAGCTGCTCATTGTTTTTTTACAACATATTTTTCTTTTGAGTACAATGAATATTGTATCCTTCTTATCCTTTTTATCCTGCTTAACACTAAGTGATGATTACTTCCAATTTCAAATATTCTGTATACTCCTGTGTCCTGAACCAATAATATGGCATTAATAATAATAATCAACATGAATCAACATTTGTTTCTGTAGTAATTAGCAATTTTGATAATGCTTTGGTGTGATTTTGTTTATTCTTCATAGCTTAGCATAAATGAGTGATTGTGAACCTTTGTGGTTTTGATATATGCATATTTTTATTTTTTTACTGATTTTGAAGCTTGCAGTTAATGATGACAGCATAGGAGGTCTACACCATTAATCGCATTTGGTGAAAATCAAATGTAATTAATGGTGCAGACTATTCGAGAATGAATCATTGTCATGAGTGCAACATGCATACATGGCAGAGTGCGTTTGCAGAGAGAATCAACAGGAGGCAAGAGAAAGTGCAGATATATTGAAAATGTGATACTCTTTTGGACTATGAGTTATTAGTAAATGCAAAACTGACTGATGGAATCAAAGAAGTGTAACTGTAGAAGCAAAAGACTCTGTGAATCATGGAGCAAAAGAAAGTAGAATAAGGAAAAGAAAGAAATGAATGATAGATTGAAAGATAATGTAAATGCCAGGATTCATGATTTGAAAAATGAGTTGATCAGAATGCAAAGTGAGTTGAAAAATATACACAGATGAAAGTTTGGTGGATAGGAATGAAAGAGTAAAAAAAGTATAGGATGAAGGAAAGCAGAGAAAAAAGAGGTGATGAATAACTTGAGAATAGTGATGTATGGAGATTCCATTATTAGAGTGTGGTAAAAGAGATCCCACAGTGTGTTTTCCAGGAGGGAGAATCAGGAGGATAACTGATGCATTTGATACGAGAAGCAAGTTAGTGGTGGTGGATGTAACAAATGACGTAGCTGGTTGAACATATGGAGAATATGAGGATAAACACCAAGTGGTTGTTGAGGAAAAAAAAGATAACACTGTGGTAGGAAAGGTAGCCAGCATGTTGCAAGGCATGATAGTGAGTGATAGCTCATATGGCGAGTTAGGATCATGAATGACATGTTGGCAGAGCTGTGTGAGGATAAGGGAGTAGAGTTTGTAAATAAGTGGGATTCCTTTTAAGGAAGGGTGGATTTGTACAAAAGTGATGGGTTGTATTTAAATGGATTTGGTGTGAGCCAGTTTGAGAGATTGTTGCTAAAAGAAACTGCAATGAATGAACAAGAGAGTAGAGAGGAAAAAAAGAGTTGAAGTGAATGATCAGGAGAGAGCAACTAGTACGGCTGAATATAAGTATTAGTAGTATAAGACATAATGATGAGAGAACAAGAAAATAAGATATAGAGGGAAATGGGGAGGGGGTGGGGGCTGGACAGGGAGACCAAGTATAAGGAAAGTGAATGTTGGGAGTGGAAGTGAATGTTTATTGGAATGGACAGCACAGCTTAATCTGAAATATAAAAAATAAATGGTGATAAAGGAGATCAGGAATGGATAGATATGAGGAAATTGCAACCAACAACTGGCATGGGTTAGACTGGTTATAGACCTAAAAGTCAACTGCTGCTTTTATTTACAAATGTCAGGAACATCAAAAATCAGGGAGATGAAATGGTTTTGCTGGCTGAGTTTATTTGTCCAAAAATTGTTGAAATAACTGAAACATGGTGGATAAGGATAATATCCTGACAGGAATAGAAATGCAAAGGTATAATGCTTTTTGTGAGCATAGAAAGGACAAGACAGGAGAGAGGTGTGATGCTGATGACAGCAGATAAATTATGTCTGTACAAAGTGGAGATACAGGAGGGTAATAGTGGCAATGGTTTTGAGTCAATATAGTATGAAGTAGAGATTGAGGGTAGTGATGAAGAAATGTATAAGCAACTTGGATTAATGAACAAAGGAAGAGTGTCATTATGGGTGATTTTAATTATGATAATATAGACTGAACTGAAGAAAATGTATTTGGGTATAAGAAAAATGAATTTATTTGGTTCTTGAGAGACAACTATTTAGGCAATATTTAAGGGATATGCGAGGACTGAATGCCTTGGATCTAATAATTTCATCCAAGAATGTGATTGAGAGTGGAGTGTCGCATATCAATATCCCTTCCCTCCAATTAGTGAGAGTGACCATGAGGTGATCACCTGGGTAGTGGCCAGCGAAGTGAAGGCTTCTCTAAGAAAAGGATATGTGGAACTCTAAGACCAGTAATTATGAAAAGCTTAGGAGACAGCTTGAAGCTATAGCATGGAATGAGGAGTTAAGTGGGAAGAAGATAAATGCTAAATAAGTTAGGTGTCAAATGAAAATTGATGAACGAAAGGATTAATCATGATATCTGGAAAAAAGGGGGGTTACTGTAGAGGCAGCACAAGATGAATAATTGCAACAATTAATTGCATGAGAAGTATAAATGGAAGAAAAGGAAAGTGACTCAGTTGGTAAGAACAGCAAATCTACAATATGAGCAGAAATGAGCAAATCAAACCAAGAAACACCCTAGAGTTGTTGAGATATGTGACAAGTTAAAATGAAGAATGATTATGGTAGAATGGTAACTGCTGCAGAAGACATCATTGAGGTATTCAGTGAGCAATTTATAAGGGTGTTTCATTCTCATCAGGGTAAAATCATGACAAATTCAATTGTAGGGGACATAGATGGCTTAATTTGGGCCATTGTTGTTTAACTTGTATATTATCATCATCATCATCAAATTCCTGTCATGTACCCTCAAGGGGTGTACAGGATATGACAGTACTACATCAAAAAATTACATCATTACTAACTTCCTATCTATAATTTTCCTCCAAATCAGTCTGTTACTTGTCAAGACTCCAACATTATCAGATCTTATATTTCTATCGTCTAAGGCACTTTGTACCGTATCAATCCACCTATATCTTGGTCTTCCTCTGGGTCGTTTTCCTGCCAACCTGGCAGAGAACACTTGTTTTGCTAATCTTTCCTCTCCCATTCTATTTAAGTGACCATACCATCTGAGATTAGCTCTGCTAACGCATTCCTGAATGCTGACAATGTCAAGTTCTTTCCTAATATCCTCATTTTTAACATGATATTGCCATTGATGCCATCTGTTCACGCCTCTAATCTTTCTCAGGACTCTCATATCTGCGGTCTCTAGTCTTTGGTCAAGTGTTTTACTTCTGACCCAGCTCTCAGATCCATAAGTTAAAATTGGTTTGAACACAGTCTTGTATACAGCTAATTTAGTGTTCTGACTAATTTCTTTCTTATTCCATATGAATTTATTCAATTGACTTCCCACGATACCAGCTTTGCTGATTCTGTTGTCTATTTCTATATTTAATTTACCATCTTCAGTAAAAATTGTGCCTAAGTAGCTGAAATGTTTTACTTGTTCCACAGGTTCTCCATTCACAACACAGTTGACATTTTCAATGATTCTGCCTATTTTCATTGTCTTTGTCTTTTTATTGCTGACCTTCATACCATATCTATTACAACAGCTATTCAATTTAGTCAGAGAATCTTGCAGACTTGTAGCGGATTTATTTAGAAGTATAACATCATCCGCATAAAGCAAAGAGCTGACATTAACATCTCCAATTTTGATATCAGGTTTAATACCACATTCCTTCATAATGTGATCCATATAGATAATGAATAACAGAGGGGATAATGTACATCCTTGTCTCACACCAGATTTAACATTAAACCATCTTCCTGTACTTCCTTCAATTCTAACTGCTGACTCACAACTCAAATAAAGACTAAGTATTGCTTGATATAATGCCCCATTGACACCATATAACTGCAGCGTATTGAATAGCTTCTCTCTTGGCACCTTGTCATATGCCTTTTCCAAATCGACAAAACTTAAATACAGATCTTTGTTATATTCCCATGCTTTCTCGACTATTTGTCGTAAAGTGAAGATCTGATCCTGACAGCCTCTATTTGGCCTGAATCCAGCTTGTTCTTCACCAAGCTTTTCTTCCACAATTCTTCTCAACCGTTTCTCAAGTATACTTGCATAGATCTTGCCAGGAACACTCAGTAGGGAAATACCTCTGTAATTCTCACATTCAGTTTTATTTCCCTTTTTATATATGGGTACTATGAGAGCTCTACTCCAATCATCGGGAATTCGTCCCTCTGTCCAGGCTTTCTGAACTATGCAGTGCAGCCACTGTAAGACTCTTATACCACCATACTTCAGCATTTCTGGTCGAATATCATCTACTCCTGCTGCCTTTCCACATTTCAAGCCTTTGATGGCTTTTTCTACTTCAAGTATGGATATGTATTCCTGACTGCATGCCTGGTCAGTGTTTTTTATCACTGTGCTGTCATCACTGCTTGTTTCATTTAGCAGTTTTTCAAAGTAATTACTCCATACTTCAAGGATATCTTTTTCTCCTGTTTTCATTTCACCTTTATCATCTCTAATTCCTTTTACAGCACTCTTTCCTCCATTCCTAAGCTTCTTCAACAACCTCCAGAATATTTTGCCACCTTCTTGATATTTATTTTCTATATTCTTGCCAAAGTCCTCCCATGACTTTTGTTTAGCTAGTTTTACACACTGTTTAGCTTTCTTACATTTGTCTCTGTATTCTGTAAGAGTAAAAGCTGACTTATTTGCCAGGAACTTTTGATATGCTTTCTTCTTTTCCTTCACTGCCTCTTTAACTTCCTGTGTCCACCAGGGAGTTCTGATTTTTTTATCTTTGCACACAACCTCACCACATGCCTCTCTGGCAGAATCAATCAATGTTTCCTTCAGAGTTTGCCACTGAATCTCCAAGGTTTGATTCCTGTTCTTAAACTCTTTCATTTTCTTTTCAATAATATTTCTGTATTTTAGTCTACAGTTTACATCTGAGAGCTGCTCAACTTTTATTCGCTTTAAAACTTTCTTACATGTTATTCTTTTCAATATGAAATTCAATTTTATCCTGCTCAAGACTAAATAGTGATCACTTCCAATTTCAAATCCTCTGTACACTCTGGTGTCCTGCACCAGGGAGAAAACATCACTATCAACAATAACATAGTCAATGAGACTTTTCTTATTCCTAGCCTCTTCTCTCCATGTGAATTTGTGCACATTTTTATGTTGGAACATGGTGTTAGTAATAACCAGTCCATGTCCTGAGCAGAAATCCAACAGATATTTGCCATTATTATTAGCTTTGCTCTTTTCTCCAAATTTTCCCAAAATATTTTTGTATGTCTCACAATCATTTCCTACTCTACTATTTAGATCCCCAACAAGGACCAACTTTTCCTTTTTCATTGTGTCAGTTGCTTTTTCTAAAGCCTCAAAAAATTCCTCCACTTCTACCTTAGTAGAACCTTCTGTGGGACCATAGGCACAAATAAGTCTCATTGTCCAGTTCCCCATTCTCATATTTGCCCACATTACTCTACTTGAGACTGACTGCCATTCAAGAAGATTAGCCTCGTATTTTGTGTTAAATACTATGGCTACTCCTTCTTTTCCTTGATTGTTATTGCCTGAATATAACATTTTGTATTTATTGCTCAGAAAGATCTCACCAGTTTTGGTCTTTTTTGTTTCAGTCACCCCTATTATGTCGATCTGGTACTTATCTAATTCCTCAGCTAGCTCCATTTCTTTGCCATTCAGGCTTCTTATGTTGATAGTACCGATCTTTAACTCTGGTGATGTTGAGTTGGGGTTTGTTTTCAGATTTGTTCCAGTAGCTGACTTTTCGCTGTTCGCCCTGGTTCCCTGGCGAAAACAACGGGGGCCTTGTTTAACCGGGCGACGCCCCAGCCGGCATGAAATTTTGTCATGTTGTACCATCATTTTTTATTTTTGTTTAACCAATAAGAATACAATTTGGTCGGCTAAATCCCAAATTGCCAGCCCATCCTCGTTCGTTCAGTATCAAAGTAGATACCCAACAGGGTGCACCACGAGAAGGTGAGGATTGGACATTAGGTCAGAAGCCCTGGTCGGTTCTCCGCATTCCTTTAAAGGCTATGTGGAGGTCTCCTCTCAGTTATACAGCTTTGACCCTTAAGCACCCCACTTGTATATTAATGATACTTTAAACAGGAATGGTAAAAAATTGATTGACTTTGTAGTTTATAATAACCTAAAAATAATGAATTCCTTCTATAAACATAAAGACATACATAAATACATTTGGGTAGCAAGAGGATGGAAACCAATATTACATTACTTTATACTAAATGAAAAGACATCAAAATTTTCACTAGATGTTAGAGTTCACAGAGGATATGAAATAAGCAGTGACCACTTCCTTGTTGAAATAAAATTAAGATTACCACCTAAATGGCTACAAGTAACAAGAACAGAAAGAAAAATTGAAACATTTGTTTATAAAACTAGACTATTGAATGACACAAATGTACAATGGCTATATGAACAAAGAATTAAACAATATCTAGACAAAATAAAACAAAATGAAGAAATAGACATAGAATGGCTTAATATAAAAACGATACTAAATGCAGCAGCAAATGAAAGCTTAGGAAAGACCAAAAAATTCAATAAAAGGAAAAAACTGAAGATCTGGGATGATACAATGAAAGAAATAATCAAAAAGAAAAAAGAAGCCTATCACAAATGGTTAAGCAGTAAAAGATTAGAAGATGAAATAGAATATAAAAGAATAAGAGCCATAGTTAAAAGAGAAGTCAGAAAAAGACACAGAGAATCATGGAACAAATTGGTTTCTAATTTAGAACATGATTTATATAAAATAAGACCCAATGTATATAAAATTTTGAAATACTTAAATGCAGATACCAAAGAAAACATAAAATTAAACACTGAATTGAAATTAGAAGAATTTCTAAATTACTACACAGAATTGTGGACAGACAAATATTTTAAAAAAGACAACTGGCAAAAAATTAATGAAAATGAAAAGGAAATAATTAAAGAAGAATTAGAAATCAGCCTGAAAGAAACAAGAAACAGAAAATCACCTGGAGAAGATAAACTAGGTTCAGAACTATATAAATATGCAGGAACTAGATTCAAAGAAAGACTCTTATTATTCAACTGTTGAATACCTCCTATCTTTAAAAAAGGTAATAGAGATGACCCTAAAAACTATAGAGGTATCAGTATACTAAATTCCTGTTACAAAATATATAGCAGAATCTTAAATAACAAACTAATGAAATATTCCGAAAACTTTATTTTAGAAGTACAGAATGGATTTAGAAAAGGACGATCATATATAGACCTGGCCTTTTGCCTAAAATTAATAATAGAGAAAAGAAGAGAATACAATTTAGAAACACATATTGCATTTATTGACTTTGAAAAAGCATTTGAAAAAGTTAAAAGAAACATATTATTTAACATATTAAAAGAAAGACAAATACCAAATAATATCCTAAAAGCTATCACAAATATATATGAAAATAAGCAAATACAAATAAGATTAAATCATGAGCTATCATATACGAGAGAGATAAACCAAGGGGTCCAACAGGGATGTCCCCTCTCAGCAACTCTTTTTAATATCTACTTAAATGAAATAATAATAAAATGGAATAAAAATTTACATCAAGGAATTAAACTTTCTCCTACAGTAAACTTAAACACTCTCCTCTTTGCCGACGACCAAATAATAATTACAAATTCTGAAGATAAACTACAGAAAGCTATATTAGATCTAAATGAGATATCCAAAGATTATGGTATGATAATATCAACAAGAAAAATCAAAAACTATGGCCTTTAAAGGACAAGATCCAGCAAGAACTAAAATAGTAATAGATAACAAGATCGTAGAACAGGTGAATTCCTTTAACTACCTAGGATGTAATCACATATGAAAATGAAAAAGATATAAACATAGAAATTGCAAAATATTTAAAAATAACAGGTGTAATTAACTCTATATTTAAACCAAACCTAGTTCAAAAATAAACCAGACTAAAAGTATACAATACATTAGCCCTACCAGTCTTAATGTATGGAAGCGAAATCTGGACAATAAAACAAAAAGACAAACAAAGATTAACAACAGCAGAAATGAAGTTTATGAGAAAAACTGCAAAGTATACCCTATTTGATCACAAAAGAAATGAAGAAATTATGAAAGAATTAAACCAAGAACCAGTAATAGAAAAAATTAAAAAATATAAACATAAATGGATGGAACACGTTCAAAGAATGAAAACAGAAAGATTACCAAAACAAGCCTTAAAATACAAGCCATCAGGAAAAAGAAAACTAGGATGTCCTCTTAAACGATGACCTCTAAGGCCGGAACAGGCCATGCTAGGCCTAAATCCTTGATATGCATGATGATGATTAATGATAAAAGGATGGTTTTAACTGGAGATATGCAACTATTTGCAGATGATGCAAAATTAGAGAGATGAATGAGGACTCGAGCAGATATTGTGGCCTTACAGGAAGACTTGAACAGATTGTACGAATGGGCAGGTAAGTGGAACCTTCAGTTCAATGCGGCACCACATAAGCTTCTGAAGTTTGGTAAGCAATGATGGGATGCAAATTATACACTTAATGAGGAAACTCTACAGGATATAGAAGAGATGAGAGATCTAGGAGCTGTGGTGCACAATGACGTAAGTTCAGGGATAACGTTGAACAAGTGTAAAGTAATCGCATCAAATAATGGCAATCATGTGAAGGACTTTGACATGCAGAAACAAGGAATACATAGTTCCATCACATAAGGCTTTGATCAGTCTCATATGGATTATTATGCACAGAATTCGTCACCTAGTATTCATGGTAATGAGGATATGAAGATAGATTGAGGGAATGCAATTTCCAAAACCTTTGTGGATAAGAGGAGAAAGGATATGATTGAGACATATAAGTCAGCCAGTTGTTAGCAGGTTAAGATGGAAGAAATAATTTTTTCATTGAATGGGGGAGGGAACAAGAGCCATTGCTGGAAACTATAAGAAGAGAGTGTGAGCAAAGTAAGGAGCAGGTTCTTTGAGTGGAGAGTTTTGGGTGAGTGAATGAATAGCCTGAGAGAGTTGTGGATGGATACACACAGAATGAGTTTAAGGCATGGTTTGATGAGCACTGTGTGTGATGGTGGTTCAGTACCTGACTTTTGTCTGCTCTAGTTCCCTGGCAAAATCAGCAAGGCCTTTTTTAACCTATTGATGCTCCAGCGAGCAAGTTATTTCATTATGTTGTGCAATCATGCTTGTTTTTGATTTAAGCCCACACAGAATATGATTTGATCAGTTTGTTATTAAAGTGGCAGGACCAAAAAAGAAATTGCCTGATCAGATGAAAGCATCCAGACATGGAGAAACTCCCAGGGTCTTAATGTGTAATTAAATGAAACATTTAATGAAAATTAAATGAAAAGATTATAAGCTCCTGGGAATCAGGGACTCGTCAAGGGAGGCCACACATAAACCACTCATGCTGTCATAACTTTTCTTGA
Source organism: Typopeltis vanoorti (assembly GCF_054136105.1). Taxonomy (NCBI): domain Eukaryota; kingdom Metazoa; phylum Arthropoda; class Arachnida; order Uropygi; family Thelyphonidae; genus Typopeltis; species Typopeltis vanoorti. The sequence continues at coordinate 31,878,673 of NC_143554.1, forward strand.
ATTCATTCACAATGCTTGCACTCAACACTTCCAAAGGCAACCAATTCAAATCACACAACACTCTATGAGAAAAAAAAAAATCTAGATCTCACCCTCTTCTTGAATGTATTCATTTTCAACTTCCATGGATGCCCATCTTGTCTTCTCCATAAAATGAACAATTCCATCTACTGTTATTTTGTATGACTCTTTCAGAAGTTTGTAAGTTACAATCATGTCACCCCTTTTTCTTCTAACTACTAGGAGTCTGCAGTCCACAAATTCTCAATCTGTCTTAATAATCTGTATTTCACATCATCTTCTAATATCATCACCTAATATCATCTTCAACACACTCTCTCTCTCTCTCTCTCTCTCTCTCTACTGTATTGGGATCGCCACAGAAACCAGAACTGGCTGTGGAAAAGTGGAAGGGAGGTCATACAATTCCTCGTAAAGAGACAAAATGACTCGACTTTCTTATACGTACACATCATGTTATATGACAACTACTAAAACACGAAGATTCCTAGTTTGTCAAGTTTCTGTGGGAGAAACTGGTTGGGTGGGAGTATTGCTAGTTTCTTCTAGCAAACTCCCACCAAACATAAAGTCATAAAGTTATGACATCAAAGTGCATAACTTTTCTAATAGTACTAATATTTAACTTAGTACTATTATATTTTAGGTTGCAATAATTCCAACCTATTGAAGTGATTTTGCAAGTATTGCATTCAACTGCATTTCTGATTATGTTACCTATCTTTTCATCATCAGCAAATAACTGTATATCATGTGTCATTTCTCTCCAAATGTCATTAATGTAAAGATTGAATAATAATGGACTATGACCTGTTCCTCTTGGTACACCACTGGTCTTTCAGTCTTGTAGACTTACATTCCCCATATACCACTTTTGATATCTGTCAGTCATTCATTTATCAAAAGTCTTATCAAAGTCCAAAAAGTATCACAGTATATCCATTCCTCTTGTCCAAACTAAACAGACCATCATCAAATCATCAAATTCCTGCCATGTACCCTCAAGGGGTGTACAGGATATGACAGTACTACACGAAAAAATTACATCATTACTAACTTCCTATCTACAATTTTCCTCCAAATCAGTCTGTTACTTGTCAAGACTCCAACATTATCAGATCTTATATTTCTATCGTCTAAGGCACTTTGTACCGTATCAATCCACCTATATCTTGGTCTTCCTCTGGGTCGTTTTCCTGCCAACCTGGCAGAGAACACTTGTTTTGCTAATCTTTCCTCTCCCATTCTATTTAAGTGACCATACCATCTGAGATTAGCTCTGCTAACGCATTCCTGGATGCTGACAATGTCAAGTTCTTTCCTAATATCCTCATTTTTAATATGATATTGCCATTGATGCCATCTGTTCACGCCTCTAATCTTTCTCAGGACTCTCATATCTGCGGTCTCTAGTCTTTGGTCAAGTGTTTTACTTCTGACCCAGCTCTCAGATCCATAAGTTAAAATTGGTTTGAACACAGTCTTGTATACAGCTAATTTAGTGTTCCGACTAATTTCTTTCTTATTCCATATGAATTTATTCAATTGACTTCCCACCATACCAGCTTTGCTGATTCTGTTGTCTATTTCTATATTTAGTTTACCATCTTCAGTAAAAATTGTGCCTAAGTAGCTGAAATGTTTTACTTGTTCCACAGGTTCTCCGTTCACAACACAGTTGACATTTTCAATGATTCTGCCTATTTTCATTGTCTTTGTCTTTTTATTGCTGACCTTCATACCATATCTATTACAACAGCTATTCAATTTAGTCAGAGAATCTTGCAGACTTGTAGCGGATTTATTTAGAAGTATAACATCATCCGCATAAAGCAAAGAGCTGACATTAACATCTCCAATTTTGATATCAGGTTTAATACCACATTCCTTCATAATGTGATCCATATAGATAATGAATAACAGAGGGGATAATGTACATCCTTGTCTCACACCAGATTTAACATTAAACCATCTTCCTGTACTTCCTTCAATTCTAACTGCTGACTCACAACTCAAATAAAGACTAAGTATTGCTTGATATAATGCCCCATTGACACCATATAACTGCAGCGTATTGAATAGCTTCTCTCTTGGCACCTTGTCATATGCCTTTTCCAAATCGACAAAACTTAAATACAGATCTTTGTTATATTCCCATGCTTTCTCGACTATTTGTCGTAAAGTGAAGATCTGATCCTGACAGCCTCTATTTGGCCTGAATCCAGCTTGTTCTTCACCAAGCTTTTCTTCCACAATTCTTCTCAACCGTTTCTCAAGTATACTTGCATAGATCTTGCCAGGAACACTCAGCAAAACATAGTCTATATCTGAGTTGAAATTAAGCAGTTAAAATTGAAGGAGGTATAGGAAGATGTTAAATCAGATGTGAGACAAGGGTGTACATTATATCTGCTGTTATTCATCGCTATATGGATACCATTATGAAGGAAAGTGGTATTAAACCAGATATCAAAATTTGAGATTCTCAGTTCTTTACTTAATGCAGATGATGTTATGCTCCTAAATAAATCCAGTACAAGTCTGCAAGATTCCCTGACTAAATTGAATAACTTGTGCAAGAGAATTGGTATAAAAGTGAACAACAGAAGGACAAACACAATGAAAATAGGAAGAAACACTGAAAACATTAACTGCATCCTAAAACAGGAAACCTAGAGCAAGTGAAACATTACAGCTCATTGGGCACAATTTTTAGTGAAGATGGCAAATTGAATATGGAATGACAGAGAGAATTTAGCAAAGCTGGTATGGCAGGAAGTCAAGTGAACAAATTTATATAGAATAACAGAGAAAATAGTCAAAACACTGAACTAGCTGTATACAAGACAGTATTCAAAGCAATTTTAAATATCTGAGAGCTGAGTTAGAAATAAACACTTGAAAAAAAGGCTGAAGGCCATGGATATAAGAGTTCTGAGAAAGATTAAGAGAGCGAACAGATGACATCAATGGCAGTATCCTATTGAAAATGAGGATATTAGGAAAGTACTACTTGACATTGTTAGCATTTATGAATGTGTAATCAAGATTAATCTCAGGTGGTATTGTCATTTAAACAGAATGGGAGTGACTTAGAAGACAGAAATATAAGATGAGATAATATTGGAGGAAAACTGTCAACAAGAAGTTCACAATTATGTCACTTTTTTTAATTAAGTACTGTCATAATATCCTGTGAATGCACTTAAGGTACATGTCAGCAATTTGATGATGATGAAAGATTGCATCTGGTGGTCTCTATTTTTAACTTTGATTATAATCTTTTTATTTTCACTTTATTCTAATTTGAGTCTTACTTTAATTACAAGCAGTCTTGACTTATGGGTTGTGTATGTTAAAGATACCAAGCAATTTTAAACCTGGTTTTACTCCATTTTTTCCAAGTAAGCAAAAAGACAAATGTCAAGTTTGCGCCTGCAATTTATACAGGACTAGCTGATCCCACAGGTAGTGCAAGACCAAGGCAACTCGTGGTAAAAGTGGAGCAAGCTCTGATCACTAATCTTAATATTTACCCTTAATGCCAAAACACATCTCCAAGAAGGGGATGTATGATGTTTTGTATTAAAGGCAAGGGGCCACTACCCAGACCGGTTTCTAGCCTGGCTCCCACTGATGAGACCTCAATAAAGGTCGAATGTAAAAGGTTTATTTAATAAGGTTATAACACCTTATGGTAACTTGTTTTGGTAAAATACTTACAAGCTCGGTATTACTAAATCCTGGTATTTCTAGCCTAGCTGCCACTGATGAGACTTATTCGCCAAGACATGAAAGAGAGCTCCAGTTCGAAGAAGAAAGAGCCTGTGCCTACCAGTCCAAAAGAGGATCCAGTTCCTGCGGCCCGAAGAGAGAGCTCCATTCTCAGATTCCTCTGTAGAACCCAAGCTTTGGTAAGACCTCTTTCTCTTTTTTTTTCTCCTTATCTGTTGTTTTGCCCACATTTTCTGGTCTCGCTTTGTTTGCCGCGAGGAACGCCCTGCGTTCCTCGACTTTGCCCTCCCTTACATCCCCTCTCTGCAATTAGTAGTCAGGAATTTCTATAACTATGTCGCATTTTTTGCCTAGAACTAAGACGCTCGGTATCGAGCTCACGAAGCCTGTAGATCAGCGGACGTTAGCGGGAGCTCTAATCGAGACAGTAGGGGCTGAAAATATATACGGATTCATACCATACGAGAACAATAGATTTCAAGTAGTGGTCAAAAAAGACCTAACAAAAAAGAAATTACTAGAGGGTTTTATTTGTTGTGGACAAACAATCAGACCATTCCTCGTAGGAAGCCTACGCAAAACGCTAAAAATAACCAGGTTTCCACTAGAATACCTAGAGAATGAACCTGAAGTCAAGAAATTCTTCAGTCAATGGGGGGAAATCCACGAGATTAAAGCACTTGAGCACGCCAACTATTAAGGATGGAAAACAGGAGACGTTGAAATCCAGATTGACATGAAAAAAGAAGTCCCCAATTTTGTTTTTTTGGGGGGAACGAGGGTAATGGTGAACTACCCAGGTGTGAAAAAAAGGTGCTTTAGATGTAACTCGGAGGAACACCTTGGGGCAGATTGCCCTCGAATACAATGCAGAAATTGCAAATCATCAAAGCATAAAATAGAAAGCTGTACAGAACCCTGTCTTAAGTGTGGGGCTCTGACCCACAAAGTGGACACATGTCCGAACAGGACACACTCAGAAGCAATAGGAGGAACCATAACACCGATTAGGGCTACGCCCATCGGGAACCCTGAGAAAGTATCAAGGAGCGATTTTCCGGAGCTTGGCCAACAGGCTGAAGAGGAAGCAGCAACGGAAACGAAAACCCCAAAGATACCCAAGGCAAGCCGCCACACACAAACCATGAAGCTCGCAGGAAAGAGGAAGAGGTCACACCCAGCGCCCCAACAAAGCACGCAAGAGAAACGGAATCACAGGAAAAGAAAAAAGTGAAACAAAGTAGCATGATGTCATCGGAGGACGAAACAGAGACCACAAGTCAATGTCGAACAATAGGTGCAAAGCCCCTCGACAATGACATAACAATGTTAGAGAGCCTACCCCCAGTAATGGATCAATTGGCACAACCCCAAGTCCACGAAATGGACTCTGACGAAGACAGGGACTCTACAGACAGGCTCGTCATTGTCTCGGATGCTCAAAGTGCAACCAGCTCCGACGAGGAACCAGAACCGGCTTTCATAAAACAAACACCAGATAATGCCCCCCCCCCTCATTCTAACACCACCATGGAAGTTAAAATCGCAACTTTAAACACTAACGGACTACGCAACCCCTTTGCGCAAAGCGCTGTCTGGAGGCTAATGTTAACACACAAAATTAATATCCTCCTGATACAAGAAACCCATTTCTATAAGCATTGGGACGTGGAGAACTTCTCAAGAAGCTATCCGGTCAGCAGCTACTGGTGCTTCGGGGACGCTCACTCGCGAGGGGTGGGGATACTAATTCGCCCCCCAATCGCGGGGGGGGGGTTCTTCAACGTCCAAAAAGACGCCACAGGACGCCTAGTAACGGTGGACTGGAAGTACGGTGGCCGTACCATCCGACTTGCTGCAGTTTATGCCCCGAACAGTCCATACCACAGAATTGGTTTCTTCTCTGCCCTTGAAAACTATCTCCTGGGAGCAGAACACCTAATAGTTGCAGGAGACTGGAACTGTGTGGAAGACACACGTCTAGACAAAATAGGCAGGAACGCAAACACCGGAACTGGCGGCATTGCCGCTTTAAATCGATGCTGTATAAATTTTGACCTCGTCGATATCTGGAGGCGGAATAACTCCGCCAAAGTAGAAACTACGTGGTGCCGCGGCCAGATATCGACAAGACTAGACAGGGTGTACGTGTCCCAAAACTTGGAACAATATGTTCAGAGGATACGTCACACCGCAGTGCATTACTTGACAACCGACCACAAGATGGTCATACTAAAAATCACACTCCCAGAGGTGATGGAAATAGCCAGAGGTCCTTGGAGGCTCCCTCCCACCTTCCCCAGTGTTTTCAGCAACCAGCTACAGAACCTCTGTGACAGATGGACAAACACCAACTGGGACTGGGAAAACTGGCTGACCTTCAAGAGGCAGGCTAGGGAACTGTTCCAAAAATGCAGACGTGAAAGGGCCTACCAACAACACAAATGGCTGAGGGATCTCTACAGGGAACTCGGCTGGTACCGGACAAACGAACGGAGCGGAGTTCCCTGCAGAGATCTCATCAGACAAGTAGAAATGGAACTGCAGCAAGAGCGGCAGAGTAGAGTCGAGGACCTTGACTTTCGAACGAGACTCTATCTCAGACATTTGGAAACACCTTCCGCTGCATTCTACAACCAACAACGGGTGGCGGCTAATGATGAGAAAACGATTCACCAGATCGAGGAGAAGGGCCAGATTTTATGCTCAACCCACGAAATACTCCGTCACTTTCATCAGCAGTATATCGGTATCTTCTCTGACCGGCAGGGCACGGATGACTTCAGTGAGTGGGACGCAACACGTTTTCCCGATCATCTTAGTGCCCTGCAGGACAGGCCGATAACTGCAGCAGAATTAAAGGCCATGTGCAGAATGATGAAAACAAAGAAGACCCCAGGGCCAGACGGACTGGGGATAGAATTCTATAGATCTATCTGGGAATTTGCATTGGCAGCGTTAATAAACATCTTTAACGAATTCCTCACTTCGGGAAACATCCCCGAGGAATTCGTTAAGAGCCACACCATCTTTATCCCCAAGAAAGACCGAGATCGGACTTTGTTGAATAACTGGCGTCCAATCTCCCTAACCAACGTAGACTACAAGATTTTTGCAAAAATTATCTGCACGCGCCTTAAGGGCGGTATCGAAAAAAGAATAACAAGCTCACAGGTCTTCGGGATCCCTGGTAGATCTATGGAATTCAATCTCTTTTTCTTAAGAGACTTGATCAAACTGGCCAAAGAGAAAAAATACCCCCTGGCACTTCTCTCCACCGACCTGGAGAAAGCGTTTGACAGCGTCAACCACAGGTACTTGCAGAACATCCTACAAAAAACAGGCGTGGGCCCGAGACTTCGGCGTACAATTAAAAACATGTATGCGGAAGCCACGACCCAACTATCTATTAATGGGTTTCTAACAGAACCAATCCGCATAAAGAGAGGGGTTAGGCAAGGCTGCCCGCTAAGCCCCCTCCTCTTCTCCCTAGTATTAGAACCCCTAATCAAAAGAATTGATAACACTCCCACAATTAACGGTATTCCACTGACCCAAGGCTCCAGACAATGCAAAATAGTGGCATATGCGGACGATGTAGTGGCTACACTCAGAGACTCTGAGTCCATCTATATCTATCTGCACACGCTGCAAAAATTCAGCATAGTCAGTGGTCTTCGTGTTAACGCACAAAAAACCAAAATCAAAAGTTTCGGAAATTTCCATAGCACTGGACTTCCCTACGGTTTAACGCTACAGACACAGCCCCTAACTATACTAGGCGTGCCCTTTTCAGACCCTAGCACTACCAATCCAAAAATTGCAGGAGACAAGCAGGGAAAGGATAAGACTGTTCAAACCAACCTTCTTCTCCTTTTATGGCAGAGCGACAGTAATAAAAACAATTGTCACCCCAATGCTGATGCACACTGTCAATATCACAGGCATCACGCTGGCACAAGAAAATAAGTTATCAAAAGAACTCCTGGATTTCTTCTGGAATGGGAGAAAACGCGAAGTAAAGAAAGAATACCTACAACTCAAACAGGAAGAAGGGGGTTATGCTCTGCCCGATCACAAAAGCTTGCTACAAGCAAACACGTTCAAAACCGTACGGAAGGCCTTAAACTCCGACCACATTTCTGGCCTACTAATTAGATATTTTATAGGACTTTTCCTCCCCCTCTTTGGGATCACGGACTATGCTGGACCCTGCGCAAGGGGGGTGCCCAAGTGGTACCGTACAGTAGTGAAATCGATCACAACACTCAGAGACAGAGGAATAGCAATCCTCACACACAAACCCAAAGCAGTATACTGGGATTTCTTCCAACTTTCCAGGCATGATACACCCAATCTTAGTACAAATAATGAAATTCTCTTCAGAAACATCAAAAATAGCTGGGGACAGCCTTTTCATCGGGATCTAGCCTGGAGAATAGCCTACGGCCGGCTCCCTGTGAAACAGGTGAAATCCCGGTATGTACCTAACCCATGCGACCCATTCTGCGATGTCTGCCGGGATGTGGAAACAGTGGACCACTTCTTTTATTTTTTGCCCACCAGCCCAACGCATCTGGCGGAGACTCAGCACAGCATTGGGAATCCCCATGCTGACAGTAGAAGAGGTCGTACGACTACAATTCCCGCCACCAGTCCAAAAAACCCAAAAGTTCGCTATCTTCCTAATCAATGTACTAAAATATCACATCTGGAAAGTACGGAAAAAATCCCAGGTACGAGACGCAAATTTAATGTATGCAAGAATAAGAAAAAGGTTTCTTTTTCTACTTACCCAAATTTCTTGCACAAGAAAGGCACTTACTAGGAGACTTTAAATTTGTGAATCAATACTGCAAACCACCGACAATATGCTTTCTTATACAGGGACGCATCAAGCCCTGTATATCTCTTTAGAACCCAAAAAACCCACCATCCCCCCCCCACACACACACCCCAGGAAAAAGTATAACCACTCTGTCTCCCCTAGCCACAAAGCTTTCGCTGGCACGGTTTCTTTACTCCAAACAAGGGGGGGGAGATGAGAACCCGGGCGGCAAAAGCTTACTGCGAGGCAGTGCCGCTCCTCGTGAACGGCATCTCCCGGGCCAGTCTCTTCCCCATTCTAAGTCCCAGTGGTACCAGATATACAAGTTACTCAGTAAGTTCCTATTCATTCCTACTTACCGGACCTTGAGTCCTGTTATTTCAGATTTAAAATAAATATTTAAATAACTCCTATTATTTACATCTTGTCTTAAAAAAAAAAAAAAAAAAAAAAAAAAAAAAAAAAAAAAAAATAATATTTACCTGGAATAAAAATAAGGATATTATATCTAGTAACATAAAAAAGAACCTCCATTAACACTGGAGTAAATCATTACTTTAGATAAAATAATATGTGAACTATAGACAAAAGTCTATGTTTAACCTTTTTTCTGAACAGATAAATTGAGATTATATGTTACAGACCTAATGTCCAATCCTCACCTTCTCATGGTGCACCCTGTTGGGTATCTGCTTGGATACTGAACGAACGAGGATAGGCTGGCAATTTGGGATTTAGCCGCCCAAATTGTATTCTTATTGGTTAAACCAAAATAAAAAATGATGGTACAACATGACAAAATTTCATGCCAGCTGGGGCATCGCCCGGTTAAACAAGGCCCCCGTTATTTTTGCCAGGGAACCAGGGCGAACAGCGATAAGTCAGCTACTGGAACAAATCTGAAAACCAACCCCAACTCAACATCACCAGAGTTAAAGATCGGTACTATCAACGTAAGAAGCCTGAATGGCAAAGAAATGGAGCTAGCTGAGGAATTAGATAGGTACCAGATCGACATAATAGGGGTGACTGAAACAAAAAAAGACCAAAACTGGTGAGATCTTTCTGACCAATAAATACAAATTGTTATATTCAGGCAATGACAATCAAGGAAAAGAAGGAGTAGCCATAGTATTCAACACAAAATACGAGGCTAATCTTCTTGAATGGCAGTCAGTCTCAAGTAGAGTAATGTGGGCAAATATGAGAATGGGGAACTGGACAATGAGACTTATTTGTGCCTATGGTCCCACCACAGAAGGTTCTACTAAGGTAGAAGTGGAGGAATTTTTTGAGGCTTTAGAAAAAGCAACTGTCACAATGAAAAACGAATAGTTGGTCCTTGTTGGGGATCTAAATAGCAGAGTAGGAAATGATTGTGAGACATTGTAAGAAGCCTGAATGGCAAAGAAATGGAGCTAGCTGAGGAATTAGATAAGTACCAGATCGACATAATAGGGGTGACTGAAACAAAAAAAGACCAAAACTGGTGAGATCTTTCTGACCAATAAATACAAATTGTTATATTCAGGCAATGACAATCAAGGAAAAGAAGGAGTAGCCATAGTATTCAACACAAAATACGAGGCTAATCTTCTTGAATGGCAGTCAGTCTCAAGTAGAGTAATGTGGGCAAATATGAGAATGGGGAACTGGACAATGAGACTTATTTGTGCCTATGGTCCCACCACAGAAGGTTCTACTAAGGTAGAAGTGGAGGAATTTTTTGAGGCTTTAGAAAAAGCAACTGTCACAATGAAAAACGAAAAGTTGGTCCTTGTTGGGGATCTAAATAGCAGAGTAGGAAATGATTGTGAGACATATAAAAATATTTTGGGAAAATTTGGAGAAAAGAGCAAAGCTAATAATAATGGCAAATATCTGTTGGATTTCTGCTCAGGACATGGACTGGTTATTACTAACACCATGTTCCAACATAAAAATGTGCACAAATTCACATGGAGAGAAGAGGCTAGGAATAAGAAAAGTCTCATTGACTATGTTATTGTTGATAGTGATGTTTTCTCCCTGGTGCAGGACACCAGAGTGTACAGAGGATTTGAAATTGAAAGTGATCACTATTTAGTCTTGAGCAGGATAAAATTGAATTTCATATTGAAAAGAATAACATGTAAGAAAGTTTTAAAGCGAATAAAAGTTCAGCAGCTCTCAGATGTGAACTGTAGACTAAAATACACAAAGATTATTGAAGAAAAAATGAAAGAGTTTGAGAACAGGAATCAAACACTGGAGATTCAGTGGCAAACTCTGAAGGAAACATTGATTGATTCTGCCAGAGAGGCATGTGGTGAGGTTGTGTGCAAGGATAAAAAAATCAGAACTCCCTGGTGGACACAGGAAGTTAAAGAGGCAGTGAAGGAAAAGAAGAAAGCATATCAAAAGTTCCTGTCAAATAAGTCAGCTTGTGCTCTTAGAGAATATAGAGACAAATGCAAGAATGCTAAACAGTGTGTAAAACTAGCTAAACAAAAGTCATAGGAGGAATTTGGCAAGAATATAGAAAATAAATATCAAGAAGGTGGCAAAATATTCTGGAGGTTGTTGAAGAAGCTTAGGAATGGAGGAAAGAGTCCTGTAAAAGGAGTTAGAGATGATAAAAGTGACATGAAAACTGCAGGAAAAGATATTCTTGAAGTATGGAGTAATTACTTTGAAAAACTGCTAAATGAAACAAGCAGTGATGATAGCACAGTGGTAAAAAACACTGACCAGGCATGCAGTCAGGAATACATATCCATACTTGAAGTAGAAAAAGCCATCAAAGGCTTGAAATGTGGAAAGGCAGCTGGAGTAGATGATATTCGACCAGAAATGCTGAAGTATGGTGGTATAAGAGTCTTACAGTGGCTGCACTGCATAGTTCAGAAAGCCTGGACAGAGGGACGAATTCCCGATGATTGGAGTAAAGCTCTCATAGAACCCATATATAAAAAGGGAAATAAAACTGAATGTGAGAATTACAGAGGTATTTCCCTACTGAGTGTTCCTGGCAAGATCTATGCAAGTATACTTGAGAAACCGTTGAGAAGAATTGTGGAAGAAAAGCTTGGTGAAGATCAAGCTGGATTCAGGCCAAACAGAGGCTGTCAGGATCAGATCTTCACTTTACGACAAATAGTCGAGAAAGCATGGGAATATAACAAAGATCTGTATTTAAGTTTTGTCGATTTGGAAAAGGCATATGATAAGGTGCCAAGAGAGAAGCTATTCAATACGCTGCAGTTATATGGTGTTAATGGGGCATTATATCAAGCAATACTCAGTCTTTATTTGAGTTGTAAGTCAGCAGTTAGAATTGAAGGAAGTACAGGAAGATGGTTTAATGTTAAATCTGGTGTGAGACAAGGATGTACGTTATCCCCTCTGTTATTCATTATCTATATGGATCACATTATGAAGGAAAGTGGTATTAAACATGATATCAGAATTGGAGATGTTAATGTCAGCTCTTTGCTTTATGCGGATGATGTTATACTTCTAAATAAATCCGCTACAAGTCTGCAGGATTCTCTGACTAAATTGAATAGTTGTTGTAATAGATATGGTATGAAGGTCAGCAATAAAAAGACAAAGACAATGAAAATAGGTAGAATCATTGAAAATGTCAACTGTCTTGTGAATGGAGAACCTGTGGAACAAGTAAAACATTTCAGCTACTTAGGCACGATTTTTACTGAAGATGGTAAATTAAATATAGAAATAGACAACAGAATCAGCAAAGCTGGTATGGTGGGAAGTCAATTGAATAAATTCATATGGAATAAGAGAGAAATTAGTCGGAACACTAAATTAGCTGTATACAAGACAGTGTTCAAACGAGTTTTAACTTATGGATCTGAGAGCTGGGTCAGAAGTAAAACACTTGGCCAAAGACTAGAGACTGCAGATATGAGAGTCCTGAGAAAGTTTATAGGCGTGAACAGATGGCATCAGTGGCAATATCATATTAAAAATGAGGATATTAGGAAAGACCTTGATATTGTCAGCATCCAGGAATGTGTTAGCAGAGCTAATCTCAGGTGGTATGGTCACCTAAACAGAATGGGCGAGGAAAGATTAGCAAAACAAGTGTTCTCTGCCAGGTTGGCAGCAAAACGATCCAGAGGAAGACCAAGATATAGGTGGATTGATACGGTACAAAGTGCCTTAGACGATAGAAATATAAGATCTGATAATGTTGGAGTCTTGACAAGTAACAGACTGATTTGGAGGAAAATTGTAGATAGGAAGTTAGTAATGATATAATTTTTTCATGTAGTACTATCATATCCTGTACACCCCTTGTGGGTACATGGCAGGAATTTGATGATGATGTTACAGACCAATTAGCCAATAAGGCTAAACAGGTTGACTGAGGCCTCTTTTTACCTCCTACTATCCTACTCTATCTTATATCATACTCCTCTTTTACTGTCTGTTGATCCTCAGCATGCTTTATTCTCCAAAGGCCAATGATGAGAGACATGAACTCCCATTCTACCTCAATAAAGGTCGAAACCGGTCTGGGTAGTGGCCCCTTGCCTTTAATACAAAACATCATACATCCCCTTCTTGGAGATGTGTTTTGGCATTAAGGGTAAATATTAAGATTAGTGATCAGAGCTTGCTCCACTTTTACCACGAGTTGCCTTGGTCTTGAACTACCTGTGGGATCAGCTAGTCCTGCATAAATTGCAGGCACAAACTTTAGTATCTTTGGTATCTTTAACATAACTATACCCAAGTTAAAAATACTTTCTACACTTATGGGTTGTGTTTTAGTGGACTATCCATAAATTGAAACTATTATAGGTTGGACTGACCTCCAAAACTAAATGTATCTAATAGAAGTTTACTGTATAAACTAGATGTGCTTATAATATAACATTGAGTACTACAGTGAAATTTTAAATAAATCAGTCATGGTAAATGCCATAAACAAAACAAGCATGAAGAAAATCATAAATTTAACCATAATTATAAAAACAATTTAAAAGATATTTATAATAGTGGATTTCAATGATCCAGATTGTGTTCACAGCTGATGTAGCCAGTTTAAAATGAATTGGCAGGTGGGTGCAACTGCTCATATCACCTGGTCTTTTACTGATTGCATAAAGTTTCTAGTTAATTAGAACCTTTCCCAATATCATCCATAACTCCAAATTAGCATAAATTGGGTACTGCTTGTACTGTCTAAAGGTTGTAACCTTCTTTTGCACATCAATGAACTTTCAATTTTTATGTTTTAAATATTATTCATCAGCTAATTTACCAACAAAAAGTACTTTACTATCCATTGATTATAAATAATCATGCCAGGGTGGTGGTGGTGTCCCTCACACTATGCATTAAAATTCATCTACTACCAAAGTAAATTCAGTATGTATGCCTACAGTAGAATTCAAACCCAGAGTCTGCGGGTTGGATAGTCAGACTGTTGGCTATTCTTAAATGTGAAATAATTTTGGAAATGGCACTTTTCTTAAAAAATGATTAAATAAGATTTTCTTTAGAAAATGTTTGTAGAAATTAGGATTGAAGAGGATGTGGACTACTAATTTAATATTTAAGTGAAGAAGTACTTACCTTGGCCCAGTCCTAGCATCTCTGTTATAAATGATTAGGCACAGGTCTTTGGTGACACTTGCTGGATGTGCACAATTTTCAAGCTGTTAAAATTAAATTACTTTTTGTTTTTAAGATATCATATTACTATGAATTATGGCAAACTGAATTATAAATGAACTACACAAATATCTTGAGGATATCTTCTGCTATATAGTTTTTTTTTTTTAATCATTTTGTTGCAATGTTTATACAGGTTACTGGCACATTTTTAAAACCATTTTTGGAGAATAATAGTCAGAACAGCAAAAAACAACAGTTTTTTGTTTTTTTTGGGGGGGGGTGCGATTTGATTTCTTTGCATTCATTTTTGAAATGAGAATGGTCCTCAATATCATGCATATTCTTCATGTTTTGTTAAAATTTTAAAAAATATATATTTAGAAATGTTAAAGATACCATACCAAGCTATTTTAAACCTGGTTTTACTCCATTTCCCAACTAAGCAAACAAACAAACAAACAAACAAGTCAAGTTTGTTCCTGCAAGTGTTGCAAGTCTAGCTGACCCTGCACATAGTCCAAGACCAAGGCAACTCATGGTAAAAATAGAATAAGCTCTGATCACTAATCTTAATATTTACCCTTAATGCAAAGCACATGTCCTGGACGAGATGTATGATGCTTTGTATTAAAGGCAAGGGGCCACTACCCAGACCGGTTTCGACCTTTATTGAGGTCTCATCAGTGGGAGCCAGGCTAGAAATACCAAGATTTTAGTAATAAAGAACTTATAAGTATTTTACCAGATAAGTATTTTACTTATCTGGTAAAATACTATGATATTTTATAAGTATTTTACTTTATTACTAAAATCTTGGTATTTCTAGCCTGGCCCCCAATGAAGAGACCTCAATAAAGGTCGAAACTGGTCTGGGTAGTGGCCCCTTGCCTTTAATACAAAGCATCATACATCTCGTCCAGGAGATGTGCTTTGCATTAAGGGTAAATATTAAGATTAGTGATCAGAGCTTATATCTACTTTTACCATGAGTTGACTTGTTTGTCTGTTTGCTTACTTGGGAAATGGAAATGTAAAACCAGGTTTAAAATAGCTTGGTATCTTTAACATTTATTATACCCAAGGTAAAATGCTTTCTGCATATATTTAGAAAGTTATTTTTTATTAAGGGAAAAATATTCTGTTTTGTCCAATCTGCAGCTACTCTCCAGTTGGCAAAATCCCCTCACCATAGGGCAAATTGGCAAACATATCTGTTGATTCCTGTCCATTATCAACTGAGTAAACCAAACTAAACATGTGATTAATATCACTTTAATTCCATGCTAATATGCATTTTGAAACAGTAAATTTAACTCCCTCTTGTATGTTTCTACAAGATTATCACTACAATGTACTATTTTTTTAAAACTATTTTGGGAGATCTTACCCATCCTTTTAAACCCTTCTGAATAAAAATGAAGTGTGATATTTCTCTGGCTGTTTACCTGTTGCATGTGTCAGAGATTTTGTTTCTTATTTCTGTTTTCAGGTGAAGTATCACATTATCTGTACTTCACTGGGGTCTTTTAAGAACTCTCTCTCCCCCCACTAAAAAAAAACATGAGAATGAAGGATTCATGCTCATAGGGATTTTTAGTTAGGTACCAAAGATCTCCAACCTACAGACCACACAGCCACACACACTGAAGTCCCTTATCCGTCAAGTAACAAATGTGCTGGGAAGTAGGACAAATAAGGTTACCCCAAATGTTATATGAGTACTACAGCAACACTGAGCTCCACCTTATGGGAAAATACAGTAGTGAACAAATTAATCTGAACAAGCCAAATTTTATTCAAGTTTTTGGTTGTGGTTTGGTTTTTGTTTCAGTTCAAAATTTTGGTTCTAGTTCACTATTTTGTTGAGTGCTGCATGTTTTAACTTTTTAACTATCTCTACAATATTTATTAATAGTGTTGTGTATTTTTAATAGTATAAACAAGTTGGCATTCACAGTGTTTTATTCTTTTTGTGTAGCTATAAAATAGATACACACAAGAAAGCATTCAAAAATATGTACTCTTTCTTATGACACATCCATGACTCAAAGACAAATTGCCAATGAGTGTGGTGTTGGTTTGGGCACTGCTAATGCAATTTTAAAGAGTTTAGGAAGACAAGTACCTTTTTCTCCTGAGAGAAAATGAAAATGTGGGTGAAAAAGGAAAACTACACTTACTCAAGATCGTTTACTAGTTAGGAAAAGCAAAATGAATCCAAGATTGTTTGCTGTAGGCTTAAATAGAGATCTGGCAGCTAGTAGGATTATTGCTTCTGACATGACAGTCCGTCAAAAATTTATTGGAAGCAGGGAAGACTACCCACAGAGCAAAAAAGAAACAACTATTGATGAAGGCTACATAGAAAAAGAGGCTTCAGTAGGCAAAAGTGTACAAAGATGAACAGCTGAGAAATGGAAGATCATATTCTTAGATGAGAGCCATTTCTTTGTCCAGGAAAATAAGTAACATGTTCACAAATCAGCAACTGAGAAGATTTCTCCTGCCCACCTCCAACAAGCTCCTAAACACCTGGCTAAAAAGATGTTCTGGGGTTGTTTAGCACATGATAGTCCAGAATCACTTGTATCTGTTGATAGTATGATGAAAAGTGGCCAATACATAAAAATATTGGAAAAAAGAGTGGTCCCACAGATCCAGAAAGACAAAGAACTCATCTTCCAACAGAATCTTGTTCCATGCTGCACTTCAAAAAAACCAAAGTGTTCCTCAAAAAATCACAACATGCTTCAGTGGCAGGTAACTCTCCTGACATTAACCCAATAGAAAATTTGTGGGCCATAGTGAAAAAGAGACTTGAAAAATTAAATTGTGATACAAAGGATAACTTAATACAATTCATTATAAAAGTATGGTTTCGAGATGCAGAAATAAGAAAAGCGTGTTCTACATTGGTAGAGTCCATGCCTAAGGGAATTAACAAACTTATTAGGAACAGAGGAGTACATATAAATTATTAGGTAGAGTTGGACTTTAATTTTTTTACTTATTTTCTTGTGAAATTAGAATTTTTCTAAAACACGAGTATTCGGATTAATTTGTTCGCTACTGTAGACTTAATGCAAATCTTGACCCTTGCAAGCAAGGCCACTAACCAAATGAACAATGATGAATAATCAAAGACTGCTGGCCTTAGCAAAGCAGGGAGGACCAAAGCAGTGCATGATCATCGGGATCACCTTTTCTGCACATCTATAGGTCAGAACCCATATCAAGCATGGTAGCAGGGCACTCGATCCCAGTGATGGTGGCCTGGAAGACAGACTAGTGAAAAAGCTTTAGTAGAAGGAGACAGAAGAATATGGGAAGAGAAGAACAGAATCAGATGAAAAATGAAAAGGATCAGTACTGCAAGTGACAAACAGGTGCCCAAAGGATGGACTTATTAGAATAGAAACATAACGTATAGCTTCTGCACGTGAAGGTCCCTCCTTATCATTGTCAATCCATTGCAATGTCTTTACAATTCTAGCAATGTTCTCTTATAACTTCCATCGACTTCAAAACTTTCTTAGTAGTTAGTTGTACACTATGCATTTCATCCTTGAGTACTACATTTCAAAACCTTATACTTAACACAAACGTTACTCGCTGTGTGAGTAAGCTGTACTCACTTGCTTACTCACACAGTCTATTAAGATCGACTTGTAACACCATAATATCTACTTTGAATAATTATCTGCAACTTTCATGTGCAAACATTTGCATATCTTCATTTAAACCTGTCTTACTAACATACAAGTTACTTGTTCCTAAACAAACAATCCCCTGTTTTATGGCCTGAAAGGATCTAAAGCTATGAGACTGCATGTACTGTGTATAATGTTGATTTGTGGATCCAGGAGGAAAAACACTGCTGACTGCATGTGAGACCAGCTAACTCATCATGCCCTTATAACCCTTGTAGAAGGAATGGAAGCGAGTTTTTGGATGTGTGGAGTGAGAGCGAGGGAAGATTGGATTTGTATAATAGGAGTGGCTTACACCTAAATGTGTTTGGTATCAGTAGTCTAGAAAAACTATTAACTGGTATGAGACCTAACAGAGAAAGTCAGCGAAACTAAATTACAAAGGGAGGAATGGTGAGAATGTGAGTGTAAGAGCGACAATGTTATATAACTGTGTCAATAACGGGAAGGGGCTTTTACATGGAAATGTTGACGAGGAGAGAACAATTTTGACTTTGTGTTTGTCCAGCTCAGACCCATCAAACATGTGCAAAGATGTCTACATGTATAAGGCATTAGAGAAGAATAGAGATCTGTAAGTTGTCTCCAACTGTCTCATGCAGACTGCAGTATACAAAAGAGCATGCAAGTAGATTATTATGTTTGTACACGAATGCTAGGAGTATTAGAAACAAAGGGATAGCGTTTTTTGCCTTAGTCAATATGTTGGAACCTTGGATTGTAGGCGTTAATGAGACCTGGCTATCAGAATCAGACATACTAACGTATGAAGTGTAAGGAGTACACTATTTTTAGGAAGGATAGGAGAGGAGGGGAGCGTGCTGCTAATGATATCAGATAACTTAAATCCAGTTAGAGTTGAGACCTATGATTGTAGTACTTACTACTAACAGTATTTCAAGTGGCAGTGAGTATGAAGCCATGTATTGTGAGGTGGAATCCAACAAGATCAATTACATAGTGGGCTGTCTGTTGTTACAGATC
The DNA here is from genome assembly GCF_054136105.1 of Typopeltis vanoorti. Lineage (NCBI taxonomy): Eukaryota > Metazoa > Arthropoda > Arachnida > Uropygi > Thelyphonidae > Typopeltis > Typopeltis vanoorti. Next base: position 31,897,582 of record NC_143554.1, read on the forward strand.
TGGTGGATCGGTTGCTAGAAATGCATCACCAAATAGAAAAGATGAGTGTGAAAAGAGTAATCATAATGGGAGATTTTAATTATCCAAATATTGATTGGGTAGCAGTAGAATCTCGTGAGAAGAATGAAAATGCATTTATTGAGCTGTTGCGGGACAACTTCCTCAAGCAGATGTGACAGAAAGAACTTGAGGTCAAGAGTGTTAGATTTGATTATAGTTAAGTTAAGAAAGACAGTAAATCCTGTATTCTTTTGAGCCAGGTACGAAACTTGAAGATCGAAATCGAAGAGTTTCATGCCGAAGAACCATCGGCATCCACTGAACTCAGTATACTCCTCAGTACACTGAGGAGTATACTGAGTTCAGTGGAATGAGATCGGGTGAAGGATGGGAAGAATATTGACAGCAGTGCATGGGAAACATTTAAACAATACTTAACACGTTCGCTGCCACGCTACTTCGCCATAGTCTGTCCCCTGTACGCTGAGCAATTTCACTTCTTCGAGGTCAGTACGGTAATCTCGTTGCCGGAGGTCAGTGTCATAAGAGTATACTCGTAGTTGGCTTGTGCAGAGCATATACCATCTATGAGAATACACAGTTTTGATGCTAGCTCCACAAGCCAAGCATTTTCACTTCTTCAAGGTCAGTACGGTAATCTCGTTGCCGGCGGTAAGTATCATACGAGTATACTCGTAACTGGCTTGTGTAGCTGGTTTACCAACTACGAGGATACTCATAGTTGGCAGTGAACTTGTTAAATGATGCGACATCAGAACGTGTTCCAAGAGTTCAAAGAATAAATAGGGTAGGAGGCAAATGGATGTGTAATCTTATTAAGCAAGAGATTCGTAAGAAATGGATGATGTGGAAGGAATACCATGTGCATAAGGATGATGTCTATAATGAAAATTATAAGCAGCAGGCTAGAATTGTCACAACTGTTGTATGGAAAGCAATTCTCTTGTTTAATCTTATTAAGCAAGAGATTCATAAGAAAAGGATGCCATGCTAGACACTCTTCTCATCTAATGAACACATCTGGATATGAAGGATGCCGGTTGGTTTCAATTACGGGTTAAGCAGCTGTTATCAGAGTAGTATATTAAATCTATTAATCAAGTCTATTCTTATGTGAAGTCTATTATTGCATAAGAATCTCCATGCAGTCTGATGCCTCACTGTGGAAAGATAAGACTATCCACACAATTCATATTCTACCTTTACTTAAAGCATTCATCAACACAGCCCTCACACAACACACTGCGACATCCCTTTCCACATATCTGCCACTCCTGAAGTGAAAAATTTATTTGAATTTTCTGGTAATCCAACTTTTATTCAATTTTCATGGACAACCAATTATTCTGTCCCCTTTAGTCAAGGGATGAAAATACGAGGGTGGTCCGAAAAATTTTCGGCCTAACAATGAAAAAACTAATTTATAATTTCAAAATTATTTTAATTTTTCAACATAATCTCCTGAAAGACTAATACATTTATTCCAGCAATGTTCCAGTGCCATTATCATGCCCTCTGTAGTGGTTCTCAGTAAGATCTGCAAAATATCCCTCTACAGCTGCAATTAAAGAAAAATGCTGACCAGCAAGCAAGTTTTAGTTTTGGGAAGAGATAGAAGTCAGAGGGAGCCAAATCTGGGGAATAGAGTGGATGATCCAACAATTCATAGTGCAGATCCCTTAATTTTTCCACTGCCAAAACACCTTTGTGGGCAGCTGCATTGGCCTGATGAAAGATGAGTTTTTTCTTCTGCAGACCGGGTCTTTACTCACAAATTTTTTCGTCTAGTCTGGTTAAAAGATTGGAATAATATTCCCCTGGCTATTGTTTTACCCTTTTCAAGATAATTAATAAACAAAATGCCTTTAGCATCCCAAAACCCCGATGTCACGACCTTTCCTGCTGGTGGAACAGACTTTGTCTTTCTTGGAACTGAACAACCAGCTTCTGACCACTGTTTTGACTGCTGTTTGGATTCTGGTGTGTAATGGTGAATCCAAGTCTCATCCATAGTAAAAATCGATGCACAAAATTAGTTTTATTCTTGTGAAAATGCTCCAAGCACTGTTCAGAGATTTTCATGCGAGTGCGTTTTTGATCTGTGAGCAAACGCAGCATTTTGTGCAAAGCTTTTTCATGTGCAATTCTTCGGGCAAAATATATCTTACACATTCTTTTGAAATGCCTATAGTCTCAGCAATTTCACGCACTTTGACTCGCTGGTCATCCAATACCATATCATGAACTTGATCAATAATTTCTGGTGCTGTTACACTTTTTTGGACGTCCTTTACGTGGATCATCTTCAAGAATGGTACAGCCACGTTTAAACTCAGCAGCCCATTTCTTAATTGTTGAAAATGAAGGAGAAGAGTGCCCATAAATTTTTTTTGAACTTCGAATGAATTTCTTTTGCCGTTAAACCTTCTTTTACAAAGAATTTTATAAATGTACGATACTCAATTTTATCATTTCAAGGGATACAGACAACACTTTTCCTTCGGACAGGTGTATAAAACAAATTACTTGATAGAATGACTTGCAATTTCACATGGTCGCTTATGACAGATGTTTCAACTTAGAAAAAAAAAATCTTGTCGATAGTGTTGCCATCTATGGTCGGGGCCGAGAACTTTTCAGACCGCACTCATATTTTAATGGATGTAACATCATCAATCCTATAAAACCTTTTTTTTTGCAACTAAAATGTTTCTATGATATCCTGTCTTTTCTGCCTATTAGCCAACTTCTGCAACCCACAAATCCTCAATCTATCCTTGTAGCTTTCCTTCCCTTTGGATCTTCTCCATCACCTTCTCATCACTACAAAACTGAATGTGACTAGACCTGTGCACTAATTTAGATGTGGCCATATCACTAGTCACTTTTGAATATATCCTCTGAGCTTCAATTCCCAACAACTAACATCCCAAATAACTAGTTACTTGGAGTACAGTTCCATTCCATCAATGTAGTATGAAAAGATTACAAGCTCTGTAATCTTTTCATTTCAAAGCATGTAACTTTGCACTCTGATCAGCATATTGAAATCATTATGCAAGCTCTCTACACTGATTAAGTATTACAGAATACTGTAGTTTGCATCATCAGTAAGCAACTGAATTCCCATCAAACCATTTCCTATATCATTGATGTCAAATTAAATAGCAATTATCCAAGCACAGATCTCTAAATAGAATTTCAAGGGATAAAAAATGCTTTCTCCACGAGTTAGAATGCAGAAGGAATACTTTTTTACTTGAGTATCCGAACAATGAAATCAAGAAGTAACAGACCAACAAAGTTTAGGTGCTATTCATGTTATGGACCACAGTAAATGAAATAATGACTGCTAGATTCTTAACTGACATTCTGGACAACTTTGCACAACTTACACTGTGGCAGTTTTTTGGTATTAGATCTTAGGGAAATATCATGCTAGTAAGTCCCTACATCAGAAAGCAATAACTGGAAACAAATGGTTTGAAGATGGACACAAAGTTGTGTATGGAGGGCATTCTTGATGGAGAATGTGATAAAAAAGTGCACCATAAGGTTTTGTTCTGAGAGAATACTGTTGTTTAAGTTAGGTACCAATGATATACTACTGATGGTAGAGCTCACAGCTTGAAAGGAGATATCCAATCATTTTTAAACAATAATAAATGTTTGCCTAATAAGATTTATCAGTATATCATTTATTATTATTATTATTATTATTATTATTAAGAGAGACCTCCAGGGAGTTAGGACCTCATTGAGGGAGGCCACATACTACATGCACCAGCTATCATACTCAACAAAATTCCATCAATTGAAATCATGTATTACCCTTTCAGAAGTTCGTAAGTCTCACTCATATCACTTGGAAGGAGGAAAAATAATATCCTTATCTTTACATATGAATGTTCATTTCTGCATTGTAATAATTATCTTTTGAGTTGTATTTGCAATCTTTTCTACATGGCCCCTGAACTTCAACTTTCTACCTATTAACACTCCAAGATCCCTACCTCATCAGTTTCTTCAAGTATAATCCCAATATAATACGACACTGGATATCTAATCATGCCGAAGCGCATGACTTTACATTTACTGATGTTGACTGACACCCATTTTCTCATGCCCACAATTCCAGCCTATTCAAATCATTCTGCAAGTACTGCATATCAGCATTACCCTACCTATCTCTGGATCATCAGCAAATAGCTGTATGTTGCTTTTCGAATCCTTTCCAATATCATTAATATATATAGATTGAATAACAGTGGACCAAGCACTGATCCTTATGGTACATCACTGGTTACCTTAAATCTTGCAGACCCCCCCCCCCCACCCCACCCAATACCACTTTTTGATATCAGTGAGTCAGCCTTACTCTGATCCATGCTAATATTCTATGATCCAAACCCATATTCTCCAATTTATGCAACAGTCTACCATGCTGTATTCTGTCAAAAGTCTTAGCAAAATCCAAAAGTATCAAGGTATGAAAAGTATAATTTTTCCCCAAATCTTCACCACCACTCCTGAGATACTAATTGGTCAATAGTTTCATACATTGGTCTTTGCACCAGCCTTATGCAATGGAATTACCATACGTTCTTTCCATGATTGCAGAATCTTCCCTATTCTGAGACTTATATTAAACAGCCTGGTCAAAGGTATAGCCAGTTCAGCTGAACACTCTTTTAGCATACTCGCTGATATCCCATCAGTCTCTATTGCTGAATTCTTTTTCAGCTTGTGCAACATCTCTAATACCTCATCCTCATACACGAGTTTCTTCATCCAATGAAGAGGTAGAAGTGAGCTCAATCCCATACACCAAGTTGATATCTTTTAACAAAATGGGCACTCATTAATTGAACAACCTCTTCTGCATCTGCAAACCTCACGGCATCTGCATTTTCATTTTCTTTTAATTGCAGCATATCGATAGATTTGCTGCAATTAAAATTTGCCCGGTTTCTTTTCATACTCAGACTTTGCTTTCCTTACAACAGTTATGATTATTCTAGCCTGCTGCTTATAATTTTCATTATAGACATCATCCTAATGCACACAGTATTCCTTCCACATCATCCATTTCTTATGAATCTCTTGCTTAATAAGATTACACATCTATTTGACTCCTACCCTATTTATTCTTCGAACTCTTGGGACACATTCTGATATCGCATCATTTAAGTATTGTTTAAAATGTTTCCCATGGACTGTCGATATTCTTCCCATCCATCACCTGATCCCATTCCAATGAACTCAGTATACTCCTAAGTTGGTCATAATTTCCTGCTTTGTAGTTCAGCATGTAACTTTTTCTGAATGGAACATTCATAAACTTAGTCACTTCCCAAGTGAGCACTGCATGGCAGAATAGTTACGTCTTTAACTGAAACGCCCTCCGACACTATAATCAAATCTAACACTCTTTGACCTCGAGTTCCTTCTGTCACATGCTGCTTCTTTTTTCTTTTTTTTTTTTAATGTTGAGCCCATACACAGGAGGTTGGTTGGTCAACCAATAGTACATTAGTACCGTGTTTGTACTTCTTTATTTTACCGGATTTGGTAAAATAAAGAAGTGCTAGATCCGGGATGTAAGAATGAGGTTAAATAACAATTATGTCATTTTGGACAGACATTTTTGCACAGATAAAAGAGAATAAGCTTATAGTAACCATGTTAGAAAACCAGTCTTTGATGAACAACTTCTTAGGTCGTTTTTCCCATAAAACATCAGAAATATGGTCACGAGTAGTTTATGATGACTCCTGAAAACAAACTCATAATGCAAAATTCTATTGGAGAGAAAAAAAAAAAGGTAATCATTCAATTCAGAGTGAAATTAACCTGTTGAGCATTTCACCAGGGGAATAAAAGAATACTATTTTGTTTTCAGTTCTTGCTGCATTAAATATGATCAAACTGATCATATATCATGAAACATAAAATTGTGTGTTCCTTGAAGCATTTCTAGCTTAACTAACAAATGTTGATGCATTTGTTTCCCAAACAAGCTGATCAATAGCATATTTTCATTTATTTTTCTTGTCAAATGATATCCCTAATATCTAGCATCATTGACTAAAATTACTGCAATTCTGAATTTGAAATCAAATGTTTGAATTCTGCTCATCGTTTACCATCAAAAAGCAAGTTTGACATCTAAGTTTTAGTGGTTGTTTTCTCCAGATTGCACCAAACTTTGATCTACATGGTTCAATGAATCCCCTGCCATTTTTTCTCTCTCTCTCTCTTTCTATAAGGATATGAGATAAGGATCATACAGCATCACAGAAATCTTAAACATCATATTTCACAAGATATTACTTTTCACTAATGCAGTCAACAATTTTAGAGTAAAGCAAACGATCTAGCAAATTCTATTCTTCTTATACCGAGTGAAAGAATTCTGTACTAACTAGGGTAATGTCACCTGAGTCTGAAAATGTACGTCTGAAAATGTACATTTTCAGACTAACACTCAAAATGACATTTTTAAAAATGTATATTAGTTTTTTATGACTATGTAGAAGATAGAATGCATTATTTTGAGATAATAAGAAGTTTAACAATTATTGAAAAACTTGTAAAACCTCTCTAAGTGATTTCTGTGTAATCATTAATCTTTGAACAGAATGTGATAATTTCTGTCCAGTAATAATCAGTCATAAGATTTTGCAATGAACATGTCTCTGTAGGGTGTGTTAAGTTCTGAACAAAACTAAAAATGGTTGACTTATAGTTTCTTCAGAGCTTAACAGGCAATTTTAAACTTTGCACATACTGATATGTCAAGGAGGTTAAATTTATGTAAAGGTGCCAGACAATTTAGTAATTTTAGAATTCTGTTATTTATTCCTTAATATTATGATGCATTTTGTTGTAATTAAGTCCACTGCCTAAGCTTTGCTAAAAATAACATGAGTGTTTGTGCACTTGAGTGAGGGTCTAATGGGGCAAAGATCGATTGGCAGAGGCAATGCACGTGCAGCAGAGTAAACGTTGCACGTGAAGGTAAGGCACGCAACTAACCCCACCACCACTGAAGTGATTATTAGGGGAGAATGTGGTGCTCGTGAAAGGAGTTGTGCTTTGAAGTGAGCAAGGAAGGAAAAGGATATGACGTAGTATGGAAGTGTAGGGGCGTGTAAAAGGCAATGCAGCGCTGGAACCGGGGCTTTTTCTCTCGTTTCGTCGGATCTCCAGCCAGAGTCCCTTGCCGATCAGTCATCCGCTCTTGTGGGAGCCATTCTCTCCGTGCCCCGATGTTCGTCCCGGTCTCTTTGGCAAAGGTTTGAGCCACAAGCGAGGAAGGAATGCCGAGCAGACCTTGAGAATCTGCCGATAGAATATTCGTTCATTGAACAAAGAAACAAAGGTTCAGTATATAGCACAGACAGTCAACCTTTGCTTAAACCTGATAACCAGTAAAAGTGATTATTATCTGATAACCAGTAAAAGTGATTATAACTGCAATTCGCCTAAGGACTCTAGAAACCTAGTTTAGAGAGACAGACAAAATTCCAAGACATGAATGCAGAAATTAGAGCATGACCTGCACGTCTGTGAAGTGCATATCCTTAGTAGAATTGTATCATATATCTTAGCATTACCTTTGTTTGAGAATTATGTGGATTTAATACCTATGCTTGTTTGAAACAGAAGTTAGAGAAATTGAGTGTATATATTTTAACTGATATTAGCATTGAAATCAATGCACAATAGAATTAAACTTAATAGTGTTGAGACATTAGCCTTTGTTTCACCTTTGTTCGAGTGTCATGTGGAACTGTTACCTAAACTTGTTAAGAAAGGATTAGAGAGATCGAATGATTATGATTTAACTGAAATTGATTTAGAAGTGAATGTCTGAATTATTCATGATTTGTAAATTGTTTAGTGCATAATTAAATGTTTTCTTTTGATTTAACACTTGCCTTGCCTGAAATCATTTTCTACTGCACTCCCCATTAAAATAGAACCACAGCGGGAGTTCAGTTCAGGGCTCGGTACTGGTTCTTTGATTCTTCACTGGTTGAAAATCTAGAACTTAGGGTGGCGCAGCTAAACAGAAATTTTCCCTGAGTTCGAAGTAAGAACCAGCATTAGCTCAGAAACAAAGGAACTGCCATTGTCTAGTGGGAGTCTCTTTGATTTCAACCCTCGAATCATATCCTTATAGTAAAATATGGTCCCAAGTTAAGAGAAAAAAGTAGAATATAATAGAAGTGAGATAAGGGAAGGAAGAGACATAATTTAACCATAAAAAAGGGACAATAACTACAGAAAGAGGGGATGTAACAGGTGTCAAGTATATGCAGAATCTTCTGGGGTGAAATGCAGCTATCAGTAATGACACCACTAATGGATAACATCATTAGTGGTGTCTGCTATTTAATAGTGATATTTAGATAATTTCATCCCAAGCAATGGTAAGATACATGAAAATATTTACCTCAAGATATGCAGAAAGAGTCATATACACACGTTCTCCACATGGAGTGACACGATTTAGCAACCAAGAATTATGTAAAGAACTATCCCATGCTGCTTCAAATCGATAGAATGTCCTACAATAAGTAAAACAAAGTTTCATTACATACATTATTATTAGACCTCCAGTGGAACAGCAATGCTGAACATGGAAAGTCATCACTATGTATATTATATCATACACTATACAATTCATTTATTATTCCTGGATTCACCAAACTTTTCAGCAATGCAAAAAAGCACCTAATACTCATTCCCTCTGTTCTTATATAACTATGAATAATCCCTTCTGTATTAATCTAGCACATACCAACTTATGTGTGATGTATATGCCCTTTTTACCTATATCTAACAAATTTTACAAACAGAATTCCTACTGTCGTTGTACTAGAGGCTTAACACTACTTTAGTTAGTGTGAGATCTCTAGATGTTGGAAGTTTATTTTGCACTTGGTTAGACTATAATAAATTAATACTGAGGTGAGGTGGTGCAATCCTAGGTAGCTCGTAGCAAAGGTGGACCAAGCTCAAATCACTAAATGCATCATCACTTAATGCATAGCAGTATACATGTTTGCAAGGAGATGTGTTTTGCATTATGGGAGATACTGAGATAAGGAGTGATGAGAGCTTGGTCCACCTTTTGCTACGAGTTGCACCACCTTACCTAAGTCCTGAAGATATTTTCAGGTGCAAACTTTGTTTGCTTACACTTGGATAAAGGATTAAACTAAATTTATTATAGTCTAACCAAGTGCAAAATAAATTTCCAACATCTTTCTATAAATCCAGATTAATTTAATAATAAGGAGGTACACCAGTAGGCAACTCATATAGGTAAATATGACCTATCTATGCTTCTGCCTTAGTATCACTACTCTGGGTCTGCCTCAAACTGACGAGACCTCAATAAAGGTCGAAACCGGTTGGAAGCTTGGTTGATGAATGGCAATGCTGTAGCCCGTGAAGTTTTAACTGAGGCTCGGCTGTTGCTGTCACCCAGGGCCTGTGTGGTGGGGTAATGCATAGCAATGCTGTAGCCTGTGAAGTTAACACGTTCGCTGCTACGCTACTCGGGCATAGTTTGTTCCCATACACCAAGCAATTTCACTTCTTCAAGATCAGTACGGATAATCTCGTTGCTGGCGATAATCGACATACGAGTATATTCGTAGTTTGCTTGTGTGGCTTATATACCATCTATGAGTATACACACTTTTGCTGCTAGCTCTACAAGCTAAGCATTTTCACTTCTTCAAGGTCAGTATGGGTAATCTCGTTGCCGGTGGTAAGCATCATACGAGTACATTCGTAGCTGGCTTGTGAGGCTCATATACCAACTACGAGTATACTCGTAGTTGGCAACGAACGTGTTAACTGAGGCACGGCTGTTGCCGTTACCCTTCTAGATGAGCAAATGAGCGGCTCTGCTTGGTGGTTGGGGAGCCTGCCATGGTGTAGAGCCAACTAAGTTTCTGACTTTCTGATCCTGTGGGTCGTTCATTATTGGGTGATCCAGGGGATTTTACGAGTTTTTGGAAAGGTATTCCTGCACTTAAACAAAGGGAAATCGGTCTGGGTAGTGGCACTTCCCTGAATGAATAGCAGTATACATGTCTGCAAGGAGATGTGCTTTGCATTATGGGAGATACTGAGACAAGGAGTGATGACAGCTTAGTCCACCTTTGCTACAAGTTGCACCACCTTAGATCAGTCTTGAAGATATTTTCAGGTGCAAACTTTGTTTGCTTACACTTGGATATAGGATTAAACTAAATTTATTATAGATCTCTAGATGCTCATAAGAGAAAAGAGAGATCACGTTAATTCATCGTGTGCCTCTTCACTGGAATGTTCCCAAAATCTCTTACATCAATCCTGAAGATATTTTCAGGCATAAACTTTGTTTGTTTACACTTGGATATAGGATTAAACTAAATTTATTATAGATCTCTAGATGCTTATAAGAAAAAGAGAGATCACGTTAATTCATCGTGTGCCTTTTCATTGGAATGTTCCCAAAATCTCTTGAACATCCCAAAAAACCACTAGTCTCCAAATGTAGCTGTTCTGAGCCTTGTACAATGGAGCAATAATCAATACATGATATTGATTATTGAGATCAAATATCTCCCTGTATGCATGTGGGTCCATAAGATAAGGATCCATTTGGAAGTAGTGTGATTAGTATATCCAGGAAGCGCAGACAGTGATTAGCTTCCATGTCACTAGCAGACCATGCTTTGGATACCGCTTCCAATCAATTGGAAGAAAACAAAAGTGCTACACAGAAGTCATAAGTCGGAGAGATTATTTTTGAAATCAACAGAAGCTTCAACACCTACTCCAAACGTAAACAAGTATGGCTGTACAAATTACCAAAAATCTGGGAGACAGTCATTTTAAGATCTAATTAATATTTGTTTTCTCTCTTTTTCCAAAATATATGGCACCTGATTTAGAACTTTAATTACTTGTGTTGCTGTTTTGCATACTGTGACAAACTGTTTTTGTGCTCTGATGATGGATATCATACTAGCAGTCAACTGTTATTTTCTTTTTCTAAAGTGAACTGGAATCTGGGATACTGTCTATTGAGGCATGAAAGAATCTAATGTGTCTGATTCGTGTGGCCAAATAGAAAACACATCATCAATATATAGCTAGATAGAAGGTTAGAGCATAGCAGTATCGAAAGCATGTTTTTCAAAGTGTTCCATGCAGAAATTGGCTGGGAGGAGGCATGCTCATGACTGCATCCTGTACTGAAAATGCTTTCCCTCTGACATCACTGATCTTTTCAAAAAAAAAAAAAAAAAAAAAAAAAACATGCTAGAGCTATTTGTTCCAGTTCTCTAGAGCTAGAGCATTTCACAATGCTCTCACTGCTGAACTCACTCAATTACGTTACAACTTCTTAAATAATGGCATTAATCTCCATAGGATAGAAAAAATACTCAAGGCTCCCCAGAAATCCCTTCCATTGCCTACCACACAAGGCTGCAGCAGAGCTGTCACCATCCCATACATTCCAGGCACATCTGAAAAGATATCTAGAGTGCTCAATAAATATCAGCTACACACCATATTTAAACTTTATGTCAAATTAACAACTCTCATCCGTTCACCTAAGGACAAACTCTCTTCTTTATCAGAACCAGGAGTTGAAGTGCCCTGTTCTTGTGACCAGGCTTACCATTGATAATCATAGCAAACCAACTCGATATATCATTGTGTTGGTTTGCTATGAATCAGCTTCTCTGTTTATATATATATTAGCATTTTTCTTTTTCAGGAATGCATGTTTCTCTCCCTGTTCAATCATACTCTGTTTTTACTGCTTCTTTGAATTTTGACCAGGTACCTCAGGTAACATTGTTCCAAAATAAACATGGGGGATTGAATTTGGTTGAAAAGATCTGTGTGCAATCTGGCAGAAGTCTCCATGGTTCAGAACTGATCTCTATTTATTCTATAGAGTGCAATTTAAGTAAGAATGGATTATGATCTGGCATGTTGATGTCAAGATGTTCAATCTAAATTACTCTGTTCATAAGAGAAAATTAGATATAAATTCAGTTTAGCCAGGAACAATGCCATGATTCATTTAAGTGTAAGCCTGAAGATTAGGGTAGTGAATCCTTCATATGTCTGCTAGTTGAGCATTGTCAAGACATACTTCTTATAATTGTATGGAGTTGTATTGAATATGGAATTTTCAATATAACTCCAACGCTCACTGCTGTGATGTAGTGGGCCCATGTATATGTCTGACTGCAATTCCTGGAATGATGTTTGTCTAATATTCCATTGAATAGAACATACATATTTATAAACCTTATTACACATCCACAGTGTCTAGTCGATTGTCAAGATTCACCCTTCTGCATCCCTTTGGATATTACAGAATGATCCAAGGAGAGAGAGAGAGAGAGAGCCAAAATAAGAACCCCTATTCCAACCCTGTTAGACCTTCCAAAGATCAAATAAGACAGTAGCAGATATTTATGTGGTAAGATTTTTATATCTTTATATCTGCAGATGATGAGTCTTGGAGAAGCAACAATCTCATATTATGGCATAATATAAGTTTCCATATGGTATTGCTTTTTAAAGTGACTGAAATCTTTGTATATTAAATGAGACAATGTAGAAGAGTGATGATATCATTAGTGAAGTTCAGTGGTAAGATTTCAGCTGCTTGCTTTTGATTGAATGAAATTGATTGAAAAAAAAAGATCTCTGCTGAGATCTTTTTTTTTTTAAATTTTTTTTCTTTTTATGTAGATAGTATAGGAATACCTCGATCATCGCGATTCTTGATTTATCGCAGTTTATAATTTGATACCAAAATTCCAATTATTGCGCTCCAAATTCGAATTATCACGGCTGCAAGATGTAGCCCACTACATATGCAACCAGTTCGAGTCGCCACTCTCCAGGTATCGCTCTCTTGTAGCGCTCCGTTTTCATCCAACGGCACCTTCTCACCACTTACCAGTAACTATCTGTCCTTGCCTGAAGTACATGTGGATATTTATTTCTCTTATTATTTACCCCTACAATGAATGCTAAAAGAAACAAGGATGATTTCAAGTCTACAGCTATCAAGAAGAAATGTAGAGTGCAAACAAACGGAGTTGTTTGCACCATTCCAGACGATGGTGGTCATTGGTAAGTGTAATCAAGTGCTTGTGAGCCACAGCATATCCACAAAACCCAAACACCTTCCAGCAAATAGTTCTGTCACTGGCATCAATTCCAGAGCTTCTACAGAAGTCATTTGCAGTGGTTGCTAAGGTTTACTGATGATTTACTGCAACAACAAGCTTGAGAGTTCACCAGTCCCAATTTGTCAGTTTCTTGGGCCTACCACTTTGTGGGAGGGGTTTGGTGGTTCTATCACATTTCCATTCATGATAACCATACAAACAGTAGACTGGGGCATGTGCAACATGGCATTGCACACAAATACATGTCTTATATATAGCATTGCAGACAAATACATCTCTGCAATGCTATATAAGCATAGACACATGGGCATTTGCAGTGTAGACATTCTTTGCATCATACAGTTGAGGCAACATAGAGCTATGGGGGGGGGAGTCTAGTTGCTTTTGGCAACATAGTTTACATGTCACTGTTCAATGCAACATCTCAATTATCCTTTGAGTTGTATTTACCAATTTTGGAAACATGACCTTTGAACTTAAGTTTCCTATCTGCAAATCCAAGATCCCTGGTCTCATCAATTTCTTGTAACAAAATTCCACCATTATAATATTGGATATCTCATTACACCAAAGAGCATAACTTTACATTATATATTGAACTGACTAATGATACTAAAATTGACTAAATAAAATTGACTGAATTGATAGTCATTATCATTTGTCCACACTTCCAGCCTATTCAAATTACCCTATAATTGTTGTATATCAGTAGTACCTCTGATTGCCCTGTCTATCTTTTCATCATAAGCAAATGAATGAACATCTCCTGTTGCAACTGCCTTTCCTGTGGTAAATTCCTATCAAATGCCTTAGCAAAGTCCAATATTATCACATCGTGTATCCAATCATTTTCTCCAACTTAGTCATAACATTATTGTAAAATAAGAGCAAATTGAACAGTCATTACTTCCCCTAAATCTAGTAAACCTATGCTGTTCCTCGCAAAATATAGCTTGTTTGTAGAACCCATTTCTGTATGCAGTTTCTTTCTTTCCAATTTCTCTAAAATAATTTCTAACCCAACTTTGAGATCCATAATATAAAATTGGTTTGAGCACTGTATTACATACTGCTAGTTTAATGCTCTGGCTAATTTCTTTCTTATACCACATAAATTATTCAACTGGATCAGAATGAAATTATTTAATATTTCATTTGCCATCTTTACTAAAAATTGTGAAAATGTGAAAAACTGAAAATTGTGAAAAACTAAAAATGGAACACATTAATCTGCCCATTTTCTGAGTTTTGGTATTTTTATTGCAAATTTTCATATCAATTTGTTTCAACTTAATTAAACAGACTAATAATAGATTTGTCTTGAAGGAAACATCATCTGCATAAAGCAAGAGCAAAGTTAGATATCTCCACCAATTTTATTGTCAGGTTTAATGCCACATTCTTTCATAATATGATTCATACATGTGACTAATATGATTTATACATGTGAATAAGAGTGAATATAGTAGATATAGTGGCTCACACTCAATTTCATCTTCTTCTTCTTCTTCTTCTGCAGCTTCTCCCACTTAAGTGGGGTCACTGTTTGTTATGAGTCTCCTCCACACCTTCCTGTCTTGGGCTGTCACCACATCCAAGTTCTTCATCTTCAAGTCCTCTTCTACCAGCTCCCTCCATCTCTTCTTTGGCTGCCCACGCTTCCGCCTTCCTTGCACATCCATCTGCATGACCCTTCTTCCCACATATTCGTCCTCCCTCCTCATCACATGACCAAACCATCTCAACCTTGCCTCCTGTATTTTCGCTCCTAAGTTCGGAACTTTCACTGTTCCCCTGACATAGTCATTTCTCAGATGATCCTTTCTGGTCACACCGCACATCCACCTAAGCATTCTCATCTCTGCTACTTCCATCCTGCTGATGTTATTTTTCCTCAGGGCCACAGTTTCTATAGCATATGTCATAGCTGGCCTCACTACTGTCCTATAAATTTTGCCTTTCAGATTGATTGGCACCCTCTTATCACATAACACTCCAGCCATCTCCCTCCAGTTCCTCCAACCTGCTTGTATCCTGCATCCCACTTCCTTCTCACCTCCTCCATCTTCTTCCACTGTCGAACCTAAGTATCTAAAGTCTCTCACCTTCCTGATGACATTTCCTTCCAGCTCCAGGTCTGTCTCCTGGCCACCGCCCACTGCGCAACACATATACTCTGTCTTACTTCTGCTCAGTCTCATACCTCTCTCTTCCAGTACTTTTCTCCATCTTTCCAGTTTAGTTTCCGCTTCTTCTCTTGTATCTACACACAGCAAGATGTCATCTGCATACAACATTGTCCAAGGTGCATCTTCTCTCACCTCCTCTGTTACCACCTCCATCACAATATTAAACAGAAACGGACTTAATGCTGACCCTTGATGCAAGCCAACTGTTACTTGAAAACTTTCTGTCTGTCCCAAACAGGTCCGAACACTTGTCTTCACATTTCTGTACATTTCCTGCACCAACCTGACATATTTCTCCGGCACCTTCTTCTCCCTCAGACACCTCCAGACTTCTTGCCTTGGCACTCTATCGTATGCTTTCTCAAGATCAATAAATACCAGATGTAGCACCCTTTGTTTCTCTCGATATTTTTCCATCATCTGTCGTAACCCAAAGATAGCATCTGTTGTTGATCTACCAGGCATGAAGCCAAATTGTTCCTTTGCAATCTCCACCTCCTCCCTCAATCTACCATCAAGAACCCTTTCTAGGATCTTCATTGTGTGGGACATCAACTTTATTCCTCTGTAATTTTTACAGTCTTGTGCATCCCCTTTACCCTTGTAGATGGGAACAAGAGTACTCTCCCTCCATTCTTCGGGTATATTTTCCTGTTGGCAAACTTTCATGAACAGGTCCCACAGCAGGTCAATTCCCTCTTCCCCCAGTGCCTTCCATGCTTCCACTGGGATTCTGTCGGGGCCCACCGCTTTTCCATTCCTCATCCTCTTCATGGCCTCCGTCACTTCCATTCATATCAAATGTTAATAGTATGTCCTTCACTTCTAACCACTGGCTAAGAACTTAATGAATTCTTAGTAAAGAAATTTCTCTGTAATTCTCACATTATTTTATTTCCCTTTGTATATGTGGGAACTATGAGATTTGCAAATAAATAAAGTCTAGATATTTTTAAGGATTTAAAGAATTGGACTTAATTCTAGGAGGTGAGAAAAAACTGGCACAGAGCCATTATTAAAGAACACTTGGAGAGCTCTACTGCAATCATTGAGAATTCAACCTTATAACCATGCCTTCTGAATTATGCAGTTTAACCACTCTAAAACTTTTAGACTTCCATATTTAAGCATTTCTGGTTGAATATCATCTACTCCAGCTGCCTTTCCACATTTCAAGTTTTTAATAGCTTTTTCTACATCAAGTTTGATATGTACTCTTGATTGTGTTCTTCTTGAATATTTTCCACCACTGTTCCTTTCATACACTTTCAAAGTAATTATTCCAGATATTCAGAATATCTTTAGTTTTCAAATCACATTTATTTTCTGTGATTCTATGTACATTTTGCAATCAAATTTTATGATTTTATCCTTGATAAAATCATTTAATTGAACTTATTTAATTGAACTCGCCTTGAACACTTATTCACAGTCATAGCACCCACAACAGACTCTGGCTACTTATTCCACTCATTCACTACTCTCCAAGTAAAAAACCTAGCTCTAACACCTCTGCTAACCACATTCTTCCCCCGCTTCCATGTATGGCCCCAAGTCATCCATCAGTCCTATTCTCAAAAATATCTCCTGGATTAATCTTATAGAAACCCTTTAGTAATTTGAATGTCTCAATCATATCACCCCTTTTCTATTGACCAATTTTTGCAACCCACAAATCTTCAACCTGTTCTCATAAGGTTCATTCCACAGACCTGCTATCATCTTGGTCACTCGTCTCCAAATCCTCTCCACCTTCTCTCCATCGAGAAAAAACCCTGCTGACCAAATCTGGGCACAATAGTCTAGATAGGGTCTTATCAAGGCTCAATACAGGGGAAATTACCTGCTTGTTAAAGTATTTTTCAGAAGCCAAGTGATTTGATGAGCTGATTTAGCCACTTTTGCAATGTGCCCCCCTAAACTTCAATTCCCTATCCACCAACACTCCCAAATCCCTGGCTCCACCAATGTGATTGCTACTAATCTTTTCACCCCAAAGTGCATAACCTTACACTTTGCCACATTAAATTGACATCCATTTTCCCTAGCCCAGTCCTCCAAACTATCCAAATCATCCTGCAAAATTTTGACATCCTGTGAAATAACAATTGCTCTACCCAACTTTGCATCATCAGCAAACAAGTGAACACTTCCTCTCAGATCCTTTCCTATATCATTGATGAAAAAATTGAAAAGTAGTGGTCCAAGAACAGAACCCTGTGGCACACCACTAGTCACAAGCCGTCTTTTGGACTCAACTCCTGAAAAAACCACTCTCTGGTATCTCTCCATCAACCACCCTCTTATCCATCTCACCAATCCTATACCCATCCCCATCTGCTTAAGTTTACTGATTAGAGTTCCATGTGGTATCCTGTCAAAGGCCTTGGCAAGGTCCAGTAGAATCACTGTAAACCCACAGTTCAGCCGTCACTGTGTTATAAAATGTGAGCAAGTTACTGAGCATGATCTACCCCTCACAAAACCATGTTGTCCCCCCATACAATATCCCATTTTCATCTATCCAATCCTGTATTCTTTTCTTGACTAATTTCTCCAAGACCTTGACAACGATTCCTGATATGTTAATCAATCAGTAATTTACAACAGCAGTCTTAGAACCTCCTTTATGCAGTGGAACTATTTTCCCCTCTTTCCACCCCCTCGGGACTAACCCAGACCCGAAACTTGAATTAAACAAAATGGTCAAGGGTACTGACAATTCTTTAGCCGCTTCACGTACAACACGAGCTGATATACCATCCAATCCCACAGATGTATTGACATTGAGGTTTTGCAATAAACTACTCACCTCCACTTTATTCACCACAATTCCCGTATAATCTATTAGTTCATTCATTTCTGCAATGTCACCACCTGGATGATATATTCTTGCAAAGTGCTCACTCAGTAACTCAACTATATCAACTGATTTGGTTACCTCCCTACCATCGGCATTCTTTAAAATCATTCTGCCATATACATTTTTTCTTTTACTTGCAACATATCGAAAAAACTGTTTAGGATTCTCTTTAGCCTGCATGGCCAATGTTCTTTCGTAATCCTTTTTTGCTTTTCTTACCACACTCGTTACCCTTCTGGCCTGCACTTTATACTGTTCATGTGCCTACCGGTCACCTTTCTCCTTAAATTCCCTCCATAGTTGTTTCTTTTTTTGCAGCTGAAGCTTAATGGTGTTATTCATCCATTTAACCCCTACTTGATTTATTATTCAGACTCTAGCTATACAGTCAGCCATTGCTTCATGCAAACACTTCTTAATCTCCTTCCATGCACCACCAACTTCTAGCCCCTGCAGTTGTACATGCCATGGCACTGAACCAATCAAACTCCTAAGCGTGTCATACTTTCCAGCCCAATAATTCCACATGTACCCTGTCTTAATTGAAAATTCCACACCTTTAGCAACCTCCCAAGTCAAGATCCTATGATCACTCTCACCAATTGGTGGCAATGTGGTCATATTAGTTACAGCCAAATCCTCAGATGCAATTACTAGGTCAAGCACTCTCTGCCCCCTAGTATTTTCCACTACATGCTGTCGCAGATAGTTATCCCTTAATAACCGCATAAAATCCAATTCCTTCCTCCCACGTGCCCTCTCCTCACTCCAATCAATGCTACTATAGTTGAAATCTCCCATAATAATTACCCTCCTTCGACTCGTTTCTTTTATTTGCTTATGCATACTATCTCCACCATCTTTTCCATCACTTGGTCTATAGAAGCACCCAATTGTATATTTTGTTCTGCTAGCCACAATCTCACACCAAATGGCCTCTTTTCTCTATCCTGCAATTCAACTTCTATTCTCCTTGGCTGCAGCTCATCAGCTATCATCAACAAACTCCCCCCCCCCCCATTTTATTCTCCCTGTCATTCCTGAACACATTATACCCATTCCATTCAATCCCACTAGCTATATCATCTACAGTCAGCCATGTTTCACTAATGCCAATAACCTGTGGTCTGGAAGTGCCAACCAAGGCCAAAAATTCTTCCTTCTTGTTCCTAATACTCCTAGCATTAGTGTACATGAATTGTAGACCCCCATTAGCCCCATCCCTACTTTGATGCCTTATACTAACTATCCCATTCTGATTTGTTGTCCTTATTCGCTCAGGCATATTATACTCATTCATACACTCAACTGCCTCCCTAAGGTCTGCACATCTATCCCGCCCCCCTAATAAATCTAGTTTCCCTGATTCTGCACATCCACTTTATTCAATAACACTTTTTCAAGTCTCCTTACACTGAATCCATTCAAATGCAAACCACCCATCTTATATAGATCCTTTTGCACATCGAACTCACTCCACACGTCCACAAATTCCACACCACTCGTCATGAATAACCCATGCATAAAGTAATTTGCAATTATGGCCCTCCTTCTAAACACTTCACTGTCATACCGTAGCAAAAGACTAATCATCCTAACTCTCTCTCACTCTTTTCTTTTGCTACCTCAAACAATTCATTCAGGTCCTCTGTCATTTCCATTTTATCTCCTTTCAAATCATTCGTACCTGCCACAACTATCATTTCTTTCACCCTTTCCTTTTGCTCTCTAATAGATTCACTTACATCCTTGATGGTCGCATCAGGTTGGTACGATTTTGTCAAATCCTCTACTAACACACCTCGTACTAACGAATCTCCATACAGCACTCGCTGCTTCATTTTGTTTACGTTCACAACCATACTCTTCTTTTTCCTATCATACTTTTTATTATTGGCTAGTACACTCAGTAGACATTTGTGCACATGCTCTAGCTGCCGCTTTGCCCTATGTATCGCTCTGCTCAACAATGCAATCTCACTCATTGCATCTTGCATCTATCTCATCTTTTTTATTATCTGGTAAGCCATTAATTTGCTCTGTATTAATACCATCATTCACACTTTCTACATTCACGCCCCTCACAGTTCTCTGATACAACCTCGCAATTTCTTATCATATCGCTAATTTCTTCATTCTGAAATTTGACAAAAATATCACACTCACGACCTGAAATAAACTTTAATTGCTCATTTTCCTTACATTTTCTACACACATTCGCTCCATTATCATCATCTAACCATACTCCAACCGCTCTCCGCAAAACGTACATTTCGCAGATAGTACACTGGATAATCTCCTTTATATTACCAGTTATTGAACAAAGATGGCTAACCATTATTACTAGCCGCCATTTTCCTTCTTACAGGAGCCATGTGCTAGCTTCTATCGTATTTCATCAAATTAATAATTGAAATGCCAAAAACACACAAACAGACACACTAAGATATGCAAAGCAAACAAAACTATGTAATATTCAAGCAAAATTGTCAGTGATAACTTAAAATAACACTTATCTTATCAGGAGCTCTCAACAAACACTACAGACCACGAATCCCTCTAGCGGCCAACCAAATGTACTTCCAAATGGCTCACATATTGCTAGCAGTAATTTCATTCAACTTTGCAACTTTCTAACCAGGCTGAGAGTTCTCTGATTTGGCCAGAAAAGTCTTGGAAGGCATTCGCTTCCAAAAAAGGCCAGTTTCATCTACATTAAACATTTGTTGGACACAATAGCACCCCCCCCCCCATCTTGTTTCACAAGTTTTTCAAAAATCTCTGGATAATTTGTGGCCACCTCCTTATCTGTGCTTGCAGCTTCGCCTGTGATTAAACATTGTGTAGGCTATTTCTCTTTTTTTGAAAAACCTCAAACCACCCAGCACTAGCATGGAATTCTTCTTTTCCATCATTGATAGCCCTTTCTTTCAAGGTTGCAAATGTTTTTAATTTAATAAGGTCAGTGCTTAGCAGAATGTGATTTTGGTTACAATCTTCGATCCATGCAGAAAGAAGTGACTCTATTTCAATCATTATAATACTTTGATTTTGAGTGCATGCATGATGAACTTGAAGCAGCCTTACCTTTCTCTTTCTGTATTCAGTAGCTTCGCTTAAAATTCCTCTTATAATTGATTCACTCATTTTAGTATTCTTGTTGTATCTTAGTTGTATCTTTGCTCTGGACTCACCTTGTTCATTTTTCTTTATTATTTCAAGTTTTTCTTTCAAGAAAATTACTTTTCTAATCTTTTTCACACTTCCACTTTTCTGCTCACTTATTCTTTTACTCATGATGAAAGATTGGGAAAATACTTGAAAATAAAAAAGTAAGGAAAACAGTTGCAAAGTAGGCACGAGTTATGATCAGCAAAATTTTTGGTGGTAAATTTGGAACATAGTGTACATGGGAATAGTGTAGTATGCTATTAAAAAATAACTTTGTAAAATGTTTTAAATCGGTAACTAAAGTGTTTCATCCTAGTGAGTTATTTTTTTTAAATAGTTAGCCATAAAAATGTATAGATAGAAAATGTTAAAAATCAGTAATATTTATTTTGAAGATGTATATAGGTGCACTAATTGAATTTTAGAGCTGCACTAATCGAATTTGGGCATAGAAAAAAATGATGCACTAATCGAAAACTCATTAATTGGGGACACATTAATTGAGGGATTGCTGTAAATAAATATTAATTTGCAAATAAAGACTGGATGTTTTTAAGGATTTAAAAAATTGGGCTTATTCTGAGAGGGGGGGAAAATGGCACAGAGCCATTATTGTAAAACACTTGAGAGTGAATAGGATAATAGGATGATTTTCATAATATATAATAACTACCTGTCATCACCAGCCATCTCCAAATATTCTCCAGGAAAAAGACCAAGAGACAGTACTGATGTATCTAAATCTTCTTCTTCACATTCAGGTGTTGTGCGAATACGACCTACACAGAATTTCACACAAAACAAGATTTTCTGAAGTGACTATTTATATTCTGTATGTTCCACACACAAAAAAAAAAAAAATTAATTTACTCAATGAAAAAGAATTAAGCATTACACTGGTATAGTGATTTACAAAATTATTTTCTAAACATAACAAAATACTGAAAATGTATCATTACATGTGAAACATATCACTACAATATGCATAAACTTTCTCACCTTCACTCCACGTAGGTTTTTTTTTCCCCATGTAATAATAATATTGTAGATTGTTGTATGTTTTCCACCATCCAAATAATCTATTTTGTTATTATGAACATCTGCCATGCCCAAGTTTTAGTGTGATGTACGAATGTAAATGTGATGTGCAGCAGTGCAATGCTGTTCACACATTAATGCCAATGGTGTTCATGAGCTCTTGAAAAGATACATTCAAAAAGGATGAATAGCAATTTAATAATGTTATAGATGGATGGCATATGTCTATGTGGGATGGTTGAACAAGGATTTTATTTTTAATACACATTATAGAGACAATATTACAGAGGATGAGGATAAAGCAAATGCATAGGTTCATCTGTATTCAATGCAGTGACAGGGGAATAGTGGAATGCACTCTTTGCAAGAAATGTCTTTCATCCTAAAATTTCTTCAAAATGAAGAAATTGGTCTGAAGTTTTTTGCATTCTAATATATAAAAAGCAAGGAAGGCAACGGGAAACCACCTTGCTCATAATCATCTCTCCCTAGAATGGTAGCATATAGCTACCCTCCCCCGGCCGTATGGCAGATGGGAACCAGAAGAAGAAGAATATATAAAAAACATATACAGGGTGTTCGGGATAAATTTGACAGTTTCGTAAGGAAAAAGAAAATCTTCTTTGTATCTATTAAATTTAATGAATTGACAAAAAAACATTACAGGCAGAGTTAATTACAATACTATCAACAAGATTTACTCAAAATAACCACCATTAGCATCGATCACAGCTTCAATTCTGCTTCGGAACCTCGAACAAGCTGATGCTACAGTCTCCCTGGGAAGGGCCGCAAAAACTGTTTTAATTTTATCCATTAACTGGGCTTTTGTATTACTGGAAGTGCGATTGGTGTCTTTTTCAACTGCGCCCCATACAAAATAATCCATGGGGTTAAGGTCTGGGGAGTTTGGAGGCCAAACATTTGGACTGGTGAAGTCGTAGAAATTTTCAGACAACCATTTTTGACTTTTCCCAGAGGTGTGGCAAGGGGCCGAATCCTGCTGCCATACATACGGCCTACCATTGGCTACCCTTGTTATCCAGGGCTTGACTACAGTTAGCAACTCCACGAACAAAGCCCGAATTCCAATGCCAGGGTTCTTCAACACCTGTTCCTGCAGATTTGCGAGGAATTCTGCTGTACGAACGCAATCAGATCGTCTGCTAGGGATCTTTCTTCTTGCTACATCCTCGTAGTCACCATTGCAAGTCTCTAGTTCATGCCTGATTGTTTTTACTGTATTCAGGGAGCATTGGGCAGCAGTCGTAATATCCTTATTTTGATGGCGGGCACGAATCATCATGATACAAGTTATTCTCTTCCATGATTCAGGTGGGTTCCAGCTATCCATCCTTTCTGACATCTTGTATATGAATGAAGAAGGGTCCAAACTTTTAAATGAAGAGAAGTGTGTGTTAATACATGTAACTTACGGAAAAATATAATTAATTATAAATATGTCAAATTTATCCCGAACACCCTGTATTAGATCCTTATAAAGAATCTATTATATGTTTTTATAATTAGAATACAAAAAAAAAAAACAATAAAAGGTAGTTTTACAATAAATATCACTGCAGGTTTGATTTAATATTAGAGATAGATAAATTCATTAAATAGGATTACCTTCTTTGTTTTTCTTTTCCATTTATGTGTCATCTCCTATCCAGGAGGTTGGCTACCATGATGCGACTCATGTTTGACTATGGGCATAATGACACGTGGCGAGAACCCAATCTCTTCCACATATCGTTGTAGGTATTCATAGCTGTAAATCCGTGTATGTGTTCATGGAGCAACCAGAAACTCCAGGTTATTTGTCCCTGTTCTGATGGACGAATAATCTGGAGTTTCCGCATGAAAAAACCCTCTACCTCCATATGTCACACCGGCTAACTCACTTTTAGTTGAAAGAAAACAGATAAAGGTTCCTCATATTGTGGATGGTAATCGAAACCAGGTTTTTTTTTTAACCAAAGGGCTTCGTCTATACCAAGTGAGCTATGGAGGCTCAGTTTTTCTTTATGACTGATACTAATAATTCTAAGAAAAAACAGAAAGTTACTAAAATTAATAAAGAATTTGTATGTAAAAAGTTATATTCTGAACAATCACAAATTGTATGCTTATTCTACAGCTGTAAAGGCAGATAGATGCTCTTCTGACAGTGCAAAACGATCATTTTGTTAATTGGCTTTTCCAAATCATGGAAAGAGAGAGAGAGACCACATGTAAACAGCTGAGATATCTCAAGGAATGCGAGTTACTAAAGACAACAGGAAGAAAGAATAAAACTTAACAGAAAGGAACAACAGAAAATAACTTATAACATTAAAAAAAAAAGAATGCTGTTTTCATTAGAAAAGGAAGGATTTTTTTAGTCTCATATGGAGAAATAAAATTATTGTAGGACTAACAAAATGATAGGAAAAAAGTTTCCATCTTCATTTGAAGTTATGAAATAGTGTCCAGCAAGATAAAATACATAGTTGTTTGATGCTATAGACCAAGTGGATAAAGGGACAATGTACATGGCATATACTGGCAAATTTGCATAAGTACAAAAAATGAGTTCACTTTTTGTAAAGTGAAAGATTTCTGATATGAAAGTGAAAGAGGTGAGAGTATGTGTTAAAAGTGTTTGGAGAATTTGTGCCAAAAAAGGAGAGAGAAAGTGGCGAGTTGAAAGAAGACAGACAGAAAATACAAATGTCAGCGAGGTTACTGTTGTAGGTAGTGGTGAAGCGAGCAAGAGTACACAAGGTACAAGCGATAACATAATTAATCAGTCGAAAATAAAGAGAATGTCCAGATGATAATAAGTGAGATGGTCTGCTTACAAAAGCAGAGTATGAAATAGGAAGAATAAAAATCAAATTTTAGATGG
This sequence comes from Typopeltis vanoorti, assembly GCF_054136105.1. Lineage (NCBI taxonomy): Eukaryota > Metazoa > Arthropoda > Arachnida > Uropygi > Thelyphonidae > Typopeltis > Typopeltis vanoorti. The sequence goes on from NC_143554.1 coordinate 31,922,986, forward strand.
ATTCCATGATAAGAGTGCCTGAGGAGTGTGATGAAATTGTTTCCCTGGGGCAAAAATTAATGACATTAGCAATGCTGCAAGGATGCAAAGTAGGAAAGTGTAAGAGATGATTATATTAGCCAGTACTAACGGGTGATATAATCTAACAGATAATAGGTGCAGTATGTGAAAAGATATGAAAAAGTTGATGGTACAAGCAAATAAAAGAGAAACAAGCAAAAGAAATATTTCTTCAGAAAGTATTATTCAGTAAGTACTCAGAAGTACAGAGACAGGATTGGTTTGTGGTTTATTGACAACAAAGGTCATACTGTACCATAGCAAAGATTACAATAATACACAAGGTAATATTAAAAATTCAGAGATAAATTAGTAAATTTATTTATTCATATGGGATTTCCACTCTTTCTCCCCTATCCCTTTTTGAGGACAGGTTGAGCCCTCCTAATGAGGGATTTAGTGTGTGTGTGTATGTATATATATATATATATATCTTATGATTGTAAATCTGTGTGTGTGTGTTCACGGGATCAGTTTGCCTATTCTGAAAGAATAAAAACCGAGTTTGCAGGTGGAAAAACCCTCTACCTCCGTGTGAGACCGGCTAACTCACCTTTAGTTGAAAGAGGCCAGATAAAGGTTCCTCACATCATGGATGGGAATGGAACCCAGGTCTTTCGACCAAAGGGCTTCATCTATACTGACTGAGCTATGGAGGCTCTTAATATGTACATACAAAAAGCAATGCAGTGTTTACATGCAAATAAAATTTATAACCAAATGTGTTTATATAAATTAATTCTTTATAAAAAATTAAAAATGTCATGCAATTTGTCTGAATCTGATAACATCTCCCCAAGTGTATATGGCTTGGCTAGATAGGTAAAAAATTCATTCCTCTTTCATGTGAAGTGCTGGCACTCCACCAGAATATGACATATGTCAAGATGTGTGTTGTATTTTTCACATACAAGTGGGTCATCAGCTCTCAGTAAATAAGAATGTGTGAAATGATTGTGATCAATGCAGACCCTAGCAACAACTTCCTCTGTTTTTATGTTGAGTAGACTGTCAATGCTTAATAGCATGTAATTTCTTTGTTAGCACTTCTTGCCATGATGACTGCCAGTGTGCAATTAGATTTAATCTTAAAAACTATCTGTAGTCTGTATATGGTACTGTCAAACAGCACAGGAAGAAAGTATGATCCAATCTGGCTGCAGCATTATGCAGTCTCATTTACCTTAATTCCAATGTGGCTGGGAATCCAGAACAACTGAACATCAAAATCAAGGGTCTTAATTTTTGTACAAAAGGTGTAACACCTCACAAGGTACTGGATATAGATTATACACAGCAGAGGAGACTCGCTGATTTGTTACAGGAAATCAATGACCTGTATAAACTGCACATTTTTGGTAGTGGTTTTCTTTTATATGCATAAGTGTGAGCTGAATGGCATGCAACTGTGTGGTATAATTACTGTAATCAGTTGGTATCAAGTTGGAAATAATGTCAAGAAGCACAGCTAAATACAAGTGTCAGTTGAACCATCAGTATAGATGGGCAGAGTGGTCTGCACTGTGTGTGTATTGAACAATTGCAGGTAAACAGATGGACTATAAAATTTCTACAGTTGACAAAGTGAGAGGTGGAGGACGTAGTGCAAACTTGCCATGAGGGATGCTGTTATGTTTGGTGTAGGTAGTGTTGTCATCATTCATGCCAACAGCTTGGAGACAACTGTTTTCATTTAAGTGACAGAACCGGTTCTTTTTTTTCTTTTCTTAACATATATTTGATCCACACACGAAAGGCCACATGACCTATAGCACACTAGTGTTGTGCATGGGCAACAGGAATAGAGGAAAAGAAGAATCTGTTCACATTTTGCTTGAACAGTTGAGGGTTGTAATCTTTGGGAAAGGCAGAGTGGGAGGAGACTGTTCCAAAGGACAGAGGTAGATGGAATTCGTTTGGAATTCCATCTACTTCTGTAGATGGAATTCAGGTGGCTCATTAAACTCATTAAAACAAGAGTGGCTCTTGTTTTAATGAGTTTGGAGGAAAGTGGAGGAATAATAGTGGCCAATTCAGCAAAGCACTGTACATGAAAGTGCTTGTAGAAGAGGCACAATGCAGAAACTGAACATTTGTGAAAGAGAGATCATTAAGTAGAAGGAATTTTTTTAATTAATTAGAGCAATCTTAGAGAATTTCAGTATGCCACCCCAAACATAGGAGCAATATTCCATGGCTTGGCAGATTTGGGTTTTGTACAGCAGTAGCAGCTGTGAAGGTGTGAAGTAGTGTCTTGTAAGAAAAAGCACACCAAGTTTTTTGGTGGCTGCAGAAGCTGAAATAGTTGAAATGTGGTTGTGCAAGGAAAGATCAGAGGTGCAGTTCAGTCCAAGAAGAGAAATCTGACCATGCTTGAATATCTCAGTATTACTGAAGTTAAGGGGAGGGAATGCAAGCTCTTTCTTGCGAGAGATCAGAGAGGAACTTTGCCTGAACATAAAGACTTTGAGTGGGAAATGTGCAAAAGGCAAATGTAGCTATCCATATACCTCGATGGGATCCAACCATTGCATGTTTTACGGCTTTGCAGAACCATAGATTTGAGACCAATAATAAATCTTTAAAAAACAGTGCACAATAAAGACAAAGCAATGAAGGTTGATCCACACTCCATTCAATAGATGAGAGTGGAAAGAGGATTGCCTTCTTGCACTTGTCTCTTAGTTGACAAAGGTGTGCAAGGAATGCAAGTTTTTTGTCAAAGATGAGTCCCAAGAACTTAGTTTCTGTTGCTACTATAATAACAGTTTGTCCCATTCTTAATTCAGAATTTGGGTGAAGAGTGTGTTTTTAACAGAAGCTTTTTTCTACTGCAAACCTGAACCTATTACCATGAGCCCACAGAGACATGATCAATTGCTTGGTGAAGTTGTCTTTCAATTACCCTCAAGTTACGAAAGTGACAGTAAATTGGGAAATCATCAATATATAGAGCATTGCCTACAGTGGCAGGAAGCTGTTCAGTGATTGAGTTAATTTTGATAGTAAAAAGTGTCACACTTAAAATGGCGCCTTGGAGGGAACACCTTGTTCCTGATGATATGGCCAAGATAGCAAACTTACCACTTTGACTTGGAAAGTCTGTCTAGACAGAAAGTCAGGAAGTCTTTAAAAAATACAGGAAGGTGTCCTCTGGTACCTAGGTTATAGAGGTCTTTTATATGGCATATTTCCAGGCTGTGTCATAAGCTTTTTCCGTGTCAAAGACTGAAACCAGATGTTCTTGCTTAAGGAATGCATCTATTATACAAGTTTCTAAATGGACCAAAAATGATCCCAAGTTCAGTGATGTCTATGAAAGCCACACTGCATATTGGAGAGAAGATCGTTGCTTTCTAAATAACAGTGAAGTCTGGCATTAACCATTTTCTCTAATATATTAGAAAAGCAGCTGGTCAGAGCAATAGATTGATAACTTAGATTGATAGATTATTTGCTTGCATCAGATCCTTTCCTTGTTTTGGAATAGCACTAATAACTGACTTATGCCAAGTATACAGAAACTCTTGGTCTGCAAATGTTCTGTTGTACATTATGAGAGTGGTCTGAAAAGTTCTATGGTATCGGCAAGATTTTTTTTTCTAAGTTGGTACATATATCATAAGCTTCCATGTGAAATTGCAAGTCATTCTATCAAGTAGTTTATTTTATATAGCTGTCCCTTGAAATGGATAAAATTGAGTATCGTGCACTTATAAACTTCTTTGTAAAAGAAGGTTTAATGTCAAGAAATTCATTCGAAGTTCATAAAAGTTTATGGGCACTCTTCTCCTTCATTTTCAACAATTAAGAAATGGGCTATAGAGTTTAAACGTGGTCGTACAAGATTTGAAGATGATCCACGTGAAGGACTTCCAAAAAGTGTAACATCACCAGAAATCATTGATCAAGTGCATAATATGGTATTGGATGACCGATGAGTCAAAGTGGGTGAAATTGCTGAGACTATAGGCATTTCAAAAGAATATGTAGGATATATTTTGTGAAGAACTGCATATGAAAAAGATTTGCACAACATGGGTACTGCACTTGTTCACAGCAGATCAAAAACTCACTCGCATGAAAATCTCCAAACAGTGCTTGGAGCGTTTTAACAAGAATAAAAATGATTTTGTGCGTCGATTTATTACTATGACAGAAGCCGGTTGTTCAGCACCAAAGAAGACAAAGTCAGTTCCATCAGTAGGAAAGGTCACGACATTGGTGTTTTGGGATGCTAAAGGCATTTTGTTTATTAATTATCTTGAAAAGGGTAAAACAATAACCGGGGAATATTATTCTGATCTTTTAACCAGACTAGACGAAAAAATTCGTGAGAAAAGACCCGGTTTGCAGAAGAAAAAAAATCATCTTTCATCAGGACAACGCATCTGCCCACAAAACTGTTTTGGCAATTGGAAAATTAAGGGATCTGCATTATGAATTATTGGAACATCGATCCTATTCCTGAGATTTGGCTCCCTCTGACTTCTATCTCTTCCCAAAACTAAAACTCTTACTTGCTAGTCAGTGTTTGTCTTCGAATCAAGAGGTGATTGCAGCTGTAGAGGAGTATTTTGCAGATCTCCTGAGAACCACTACAGGCAGGGCCAGTTTCATCATTAGGCGAACCTAGGCAATCACCTAGGGGCGCTAAGCTTTGGGGCACCAGATTTTGCTACATAGTTCGGGGAAAAAATATATAGAGACAACGTATAGGGATGCCTAAATTTTCTTTGCCTAGGAGCATCAGACTCTCGAACTGGCCCTGACTACAGGGACAGGAAAATGGCGCTGGAGCATCACTGGAATAAATGTATTAGTCTTAAGGGAGATTATGTTGAAAAATAAAAATAATTTTGAATTTATAAATTTGTTTATTCATTGTTAGGCCGAGAACTTTTCAGCCCACCCTCATAAAGAAGGAGATCCATAGAAGATAATGGATGGTATTTTATAATTTCATAATGTATGTCATCAGGCCCGAATGCACTAGGGTAAGACACAAAAAGAACTCTTTTCAGTTCTTCCTTAACAAATGGCTGATTGTATAGCTCAAGCCCATTGTTAGAAAAGTTTAGCCACTGTTTCTCTTGATGTTCTTTTAACAGTAAAAATTCAGGAGGTTATGAAGCTGTTATTGAGGTTCTAGCAAACTTTTCTGCTTAAGTGCGGGCAATAGCTTTGGGATCAGCAACACCACCACCTCTATTATGGTCTAAGATAGACAAACAGTGTTCTGTAATCTACCTTTGATTTCCCGGATTTTATCCCATACAATATTTGCACTGGTTGTTTGATTAATTGATGATGTACGAGGATTGTTTGAAAAGTTTGATAAATGTGTAGACCTCAACATTGAGGTCTACACATTTGGTCCAGCGAGTTTCCAATTTTTTCATCACATCTAAAAAAGTAGGATTTGTCAAATTGTGTAAAATGGTCATTGACATCCTCGTTCGAAGAAAATTTTTTCCCATGTGTGGGATGGTGCATTGTCTTGATGAAAGAGCACTTTTTTGTGTTCCAATCTTGGCCATTTTTTCTTCAGTTCTTTCTTCTTTTAAACCGTCCAACAATGATGCATAATAGACTCCTGTTATTGTCTTACCCTTTTCCAAATAGTCTATCATGATAATTCCTTGGGAATCCCAAAAAACAATGACCATCATCTTCACAGCTGACAAAACAGTCTTTGCTTTTTTCAGTGCTCTTTCACTAGGCAGTGTCCACTGTTTTGACTGCTGCTTTGACTCGAAATGCGGTGGCTTTTTGCACGCATTTTTGATCGACAGTCAACAATCGTGGCACCCATCATGCACACAGCTTTTTCATGTGCAATTTTTCGTGCAGGATATTATACACCCATTCAAGTTGAGATGACTACTATCTCAGCAATCTCACGCACTTTCACTCAGTGGTCTTCCATAACGATATCATGGATTTTGTGAATAATTTCCTTCACAGTGACCTCAGTTGGACGACAAGAGCATGCTTCATCTTTGATGGACTTACGACCACATTTAAGCTCATTTATCCAAAAATAAATAGTTTTTAATGCTGGTGTAGAGTCCCCATGAACTGCATCTAACTCAGCTTTGACCTGCACAGCCGTTCACTTCTTTAAATAAAAGTGTTTTATCATTGTGAGAAACTCGCTTTTCTCCATTTTTATGTAAAATGCAAACACGGTCATTTTAAATGTTTGCCAAACGAGAACTACATGTCACATGTGGCAAAAATTTTGCCAGGGGTAATGAAAAAGAAAGATGATATGTGCCGACACTGGTATGAATGAACGAATTGTGTCGCAGTCTATTGGAAATTTACCAAACCTTTCAAACAACCTCGTAAATTGGATCCAAAATTGTTTTTGACTATGATGTCTTACAAAACATGCTTTGGTCCAAGCACACTTAAAAGCTATTAAGTTTGATGTAGTGGGATATCTACAAAATATACCCCCATACTCTGTGTTGATCATTTTTGGCTGCCTTGCATTCTGGGTTCCACCAAGGCTTTGGAGAGAGAGTGGAAATCAAGAAGACATTTTTGGAATTGAGACTGTTGCTGCCTGGACAATGTGATCGGTTAAATACTTTACTGCTTCACTGACAGGTGTTTAACTGTATCAGCATTAAATTTTGCAAGATGAGAAAGTGTATTCCAGGCAGCCTGATCCATTTTCCATATGGACATCCATGCAGGAAAGCATGTTTTGTGTGAAGACATTGTACAAATAACAGAAAAATGATCATTTCCATAGATCTTGTCTTCAACATCCCATGTGAGCAGTGGAAAAATGGCAGGAGAGCAGATTGTAAGATCAACTGCAGAATATGAGCAGGTAGGCATATGGAAGAAAGTATATTATTCAAAGGAGAGAGGCCATTATTGTCAAGGATTCATTCAATGATATGACCTCGTCCATTTGTGTTGGCACGACCCCACAGAGTGCTGTACCCATTAAAGTCACCCATAAGTATGGTTTCAGGCATTTGCAAGATTAGGTTATCATGAATGATTATACTTAACTCAGCACCTAGTGGTAAATAAATTGAACATAATGTAATAAGAAATCCCATGGATAAGTAAGTCACTATTGCTTCCAGAGCAGTATTAAGCTGCACATGATGTAAATGCGTATGACTGCCCACTAGGATAGCTACTCCTCCACAAGCAGGACTATCTCCAGTTCTGTCCTTGTATACAACAGCAAAATTTCTTAAGACAGGGTCCTCATTGGATCTTAAATATGTTTCCTGCAGACAGAAACAAAGGTTTGTGTTTCTGTAGTAAAATCTTGATATCATAGATATTCTGGAGAAGCCCATGACATTTCCATTGTAAAAAATTTCCTATAGTTTTTAGAGTTGTCCAGTTTTCCAGATCTTGAAGGCATGCCTTTGTCAGGTTTATTTTTATCAACCAATTTTGGGAAGTATGGATGGCTAGCGCCCATCTCTTCCTCTGTAAACTATTCAATACATCCAATGTGTCAGTGTCAGCTGGCAAATTTAATTTACTTTGGACAGATATCAAAGTATCCTTTTTTTTTTCCTGTGGTGGTGTCTAGTGAGTCATCTTTAAGTGATATCCTTGCGATAATTTTTTTTGACAAGTAGCTTCTCATTGAATAGAGCCATTTTTGAAGTTGCTTCTGGAGTAAAACCATACGTAATGTGATTGATGTGCAGAGACACACCTGCATTCCATAAAGTTCAGGTATGGTGAACTTATCAAATTGTGGAATAGGCATACGTGTTTGAAATGCTGTTGAAGTTTTCTTTTTGCTGCCACTTTCTCAGCATAAGAGGATTTCAGAACAGGTTCAGTGGTTGCTAACTTCCTTTTTGCATCCTTATATATTTTGTTCTGGTATAATTTTTTTTAAATTTTTCTTTCATCTCTTTCCACCTCTGAAAAGCATGGGAGTAAGCTGGGTGATCTCCCCTCGACACATTTAGCTTTCTTTGCAAAGCAAGATTTGTTATCATGCTTTGTACTACCACATCAGGTACAGGTGGCAGAATCAACAGGCAGTTTGGGAATGCCCATATAATAATAATAATAATAATTTATTATTATTATTATTATGAGATACCTCCAAAAAGTTCAAGGAGTCATCATAAGAGGGTACGCTAACTCATTCTGCTCCACACATCTAACCATCTCCCCTACTACTTATTTGTCCTACCACCAATGCTATCTACCAGCTGTGATCACCACCAACAGTATTCTTTGTCTGTAAATTGCACTTGTTGTTGTGAGGTCTGATTTACCTGTATGTGGGATGAACAACCTGAGTTTCTTGGAGAAAAAATTCCAACATTTAAATCATCTTAGAGAATTAGGGATGCACAGTATAACAATACAGTTGAGATACCCTGCTTTTGCAGATGTAGGAGGAGGAATATCTAAAGTTAGGATAATGTTCCTGGTTGGAACCAGGTGACCATTCTTACATATCAGGATGCATCTCAGACCTGTTTCTCCCTGATCATTAAGCTCTGACTATATCTCTTCATCAGGAACATACAGGAGATCCATTCTGATATCACTCCTCTACAAGAATTGAGAATTTTCTAAGGTGTTACTGTGATTTTATTCCACATTGATGTTGCATTCAGCAGGTTCTACTTGAATGTTTCTGACATGATGTTTCCACAAGGATGTTGCAAGAATGTAATTTCTTAACAGTTTTGGGAAATCATGCCAGTCCTTCTAAACCCTGACATTTTCCCTATTTGCTTTTCACCTGTTGCGTGCATGAGCAGAAACACTGGTACATTAGTATTGGTATCACACGTCTTTTGTTTCTTACATCTGTTACCAAATACTGTTTCAATGTCAGCACTTGGTTGGGAGATTTTAGAGCCCCCTGAAACATTTGAGGATGTTTTTTGTTGTAAGAACTCCCTGTCCACAATGGAGCTACACATGGATGCCCACTGACTGGCAAGCAATGACTGTGCTCAAGAGTGGAATGCCAGGGATACCCTGGATGCTATACCAGGAGAACAATATGCCTTGAGCCCTGTCCCCAGACTATGGGATAGGAAACTTACTGTGACACCAATGATTGACCCTCGTAGGCACATGCTCACTAACTGAATGATCCTGGCTGGGTCCTCCAGAATCACCATGTTGTCGAAGAGAGGCTGAAGTAATGCAAAACTACAAGGATCCCCCCCATAGTTGTTATTTAGGAGAATAAATAATAAACATTCTGAATATCCACAGGTTGTGCTGCATGACAAACATGGATTTAGGGCTGGTGGCAATCACACATTTAAGGTTTTGAGGACATATTGCTAAGGTAGCTCATAAGATTACTTCTTTATAAGGCCTTGGTACGTCCACATCTGGATTACTGTGATCAGGTCATCTCCTGGATCATTTGGGAATGAGGAAATGGCAGAGAAGATTCAGAAGCTAGTGACCAAGATGGTAAGTGGTTTGTGGAAAGTGTTTAATAGGATTGATGCAGGGGAAATGTTTCAGAATTTAACCACAACAAGAGGTCGTTCCTTGAAGTTAAATAAAGGTGTGGTTAGTAGGAGTGTGAGGACTAGATTTTTTTCTCAGAGAGTTGTGAACCAAGTGGCAACCAAGTGGAATGGGTTGCCAGAGTTGGTTGTGAGTGCTTTGTCAGTTAATGGGCTCAAGGAGAGGTACGATAGATTAAATGGATAGTTTGAATCTCCCGCAATCAGTCTTCGAACTCCATGAAGGTGCCTGTACAATAATTAATAATAATTTAATGAAAATTCACTCACAATATCAAATTTTAATCCATTCCATCCATATGAGAAGAACTTCGACTTAATATAACAATAATCTTCTTAAAGACTCCTTATTAAAACCAAAAAACTCAAACCTTATCATGTCAAATGACCTAGGATATACGAAGCATCTAAAATTCACAAACCCAATACCCTCTTGGTCCTGTAGTAGACAGTCCCACCTGCAAACTGGCCAATTTATCCAAATCACTTTCCTCTTTTACAGGCAATTCTCTATCATCTACTATAAACTATTTGTGCACTTTAAAACATTAATAGAAAATCTAACTTTGACATATTCTGTAAAAGTTAGAATCAGTTTTGATATTACTTCACTCTTCACTAATGTATACCTTTATGGAAACCCTTGACCTCATTTAGCAACATGTATATTTTTCTTTCCCATAGGGCAGGAAATATGCCAACATTTGGATGGGACTGATATGGGTTTCCCATTCTCCTCCATCAACTAATTATATATGGAACATTCTGAAAACCAAGCACTCAACACAGCCACACTTAAACCAATAATTCGGCTGCACTATGTTAATAATGTGCTTGCTATTTGGCCTCATGGTTCAGACACATTAAATGCATTTTTAGCTCACCTTAACAGCCGATACTCTAAAATAAACTTTATCATAGAAAAATAAAATAACAATTGTCTTTCCATTTTAGACACACTAGTGACATGACTTTTAATGACACTTTATTCTTCTCCATTTACAGAAGACCTATTCATACAGAAAGGAATTTACAAAAACAATCACACCATTACCCTTCCCAACAGTATGACATCCTGAAAGCACTTACTTACCAAGTCAAGGTTACTTGTTCAAATGACACAGTCTTTTAAACTGAGCTCAGGGACCTTCACCGCACTTTTTTAGCCAATAGCTACAGTTCATATAAAATATTGCATACATTCTCCCCTTCCAATCCTTTCAACACCCAATATTCAGGATCACAGCAAACCATTCCCATCCTGTTTGTTACTGGTACATCAGAAAAAATAGACAAAGTGCTCTGTATATATAATCTCCATGCCATTTTTAAACCTTTCATTCAGCTAGCTACATTCATACATTCTCCTAAATAACAAATGCCTCCTCTTGAACATCTCTGAGTGTATAAAGTTCCATGCCTGCTCGAAGAGCTCAAAGATGACAACTGAGATCATCTGTTTACCAATCCTGACTTGCTAAACAGATCATCTGTTTAGCAAGTCAGGATTGGCAGACCATGCTCTGGATACCCCCCTTCACACAGGATCAGATGGAGGTAAACATCTTTATTACAAAAAGTTTTTATAGATGTGACAGGCTATTTTTAGAATCAGTATCAGCTATAAAAGCACTCTTCTAACCACAACAAGTAAGGCTGGATTAATTTATCAAAGAAATGGGAAATGTCATTTTAAGACCTAACAGCCAGACTTCTCTGAATTAACTTTATAGTTATCTGATCCATAGAGGCTGCCATGTAATAAAATTAGGTCAGCTACAACTGAAATTGTTTCTACAATTGCTTTGTTTAGTGCTGTGTGATATAATTATGCTCTGATGATACTTGGAAAACCAGCAAAATATTAGTGAGTTTAATAAATATATATATTTTCCTCTCTTGGTGTTATTTATACAGTAAAATATTATTATGAAAGTAAACATTAATTATTCAGATAATTAATAATTATAATTAATTATCTGAATTCTGCTTGCTCATCTTCTAGATTTTTTCCCCCATTAATTTCCTCTTCTTTAATGTTAATATCATAAGTATTTTTTCTATATACTTCGTTAGGTCAACTGCTCTGTAATGTTTACAGTTCAATTCACTTTTTTTTTCTTTTTTTATGCATGGGTATTAAAATTGATCTAGTCCAGTATTCTTATGGTACTTTTCATTCATGCCAGGCAATGTTACATAACTGATGCAGTTCATCCATCATCATCTCACTACCAAACTTCAGCATCTACTCAGTGACCTCATCATTAGAAGGGCTTTTATGGTTCTTAAGATGCGTCATTGCTTTTACAACCTCTTCTTTCGATTCACTGTCTACAGTACTTTCTCCCAATGTCTTCTTGATTGTAGACACTACTGCGCTGTTTCTCAATTCTTCCTCGAGCACTTTTATTTTTACTTTCCAAGTGATTTCCTTCCACAACATCCTTATACATTTCTCTGACTCTGAAACTGTGCCTTCTCTTGTTTTAATCTTTAAACGTACCTGTGGCATAACTATAAATAATAAATTACACGATAACCACAGTAATTAACTTTAATGAAATAAAGGTACAAATATTTTGTACTGAAATTAACAGTACATCATCAGTGTAGACAACAAGCAATTCAAAGGAATGGAATACAAAGTAAATAACAGCCAGTGGATTACAATTTAAAATTGTTGCCGCATGCTAGAAATTAATATTAATAAAATATTATTAAATAATTCTTAAAAACTATTTCTTTGATGGTTACATAAGATAACAATCTCCCAAACTTTTCGGAGAGAGAGAGAGAGAGAGACAATCATTTCAATTCAGATTTGGCCAATGTAAAAGGGCTTCGCAACTTTCTTTGAAAAGACGTTTGTATTTAAACTTGCATCTATCGAGAAGAAAAGCTTTATCCCACTGAATATTGTGTTTAGCGTTTAGGGGAAAGTTTTTTTCATTTGTTATACATTCAGGATATTTCAGCTGGAAAAACAAGATCTATAAACAAGTTGAAGGTACTGCCATGGGTAGCCCCCCTCTGTCTCCACCTTTGGCAAACTATTTTTTGAACCATCTGGAAGACACCTTGTTCTCATCCATTCATCCCCAACACTCTCTTTGGTTTCGTTATGGATGATGTCTTTGCTATTTGGCCGCATTCTGAAGAGGAACTTACTACATTCCTACAACAGATCAACAGCCTTCACCCACACATTCAGTTCACCATGGAAAAAGAAAAGGCTGGTAGTATACCATTCTTGGACATCCTTGTTACATGCACAGCCTCTGGTAATTTATCAACCAGTGTTTATCGAAAACCTGCCTTTACTGGCAGATACATTCATCAAAGGTCTGCTCATCACACCTCTCAAAAAATTTATGTTATCAAGTCTTTAATTAATAGAGCACATAAAGTGTGCTCCTCTTCCTCAAGCTTACAACAAGAACTTTTCACTATCAAAACATTAATGAATTTAATGGTTACAACTCAAATCAAATCCAGCAGATAATTGACTCCTATGTTCCAATACCTCAGGATTCTTCAACACACCACAGGGTTTCAATCCCTTGTATTTCTGGCATCACGGAACCGATTGGCAAAATTTTGAAGAAGTATCATCTCATTCCCACATATTTTCCGATCAACTTCTCACCTGTTGCCATCTACAAAAGAAAAATTAGCACCTCTATTATTAGCTGGCTTTTACCAGATACAAACAGGCTGTTTTGTGGAAAAAAGAATTAATGAACATCAATATTATATCGAATATGTGAAACGTCAAAGTCTGGTCTGGCACAACATAGTATTCACACTAAACGCAGTATCCAGTGGGATAAAGCTTGTCTTCTCCATAGATGTAAGTTTAAATATGAAAGCTTTTCAAAGAAAGTTGCGAAGCCCTTTTACATCGGCCAAATCTGAATTGAAACCATTGTCTCTCTCTCACAAAAATTTGGGAGATTCTTATCTTATGTAACCATCAAAGAAACAGTTTTTAAGAATTATTTAATAATATTTTATTAATATTAATTTCTAGCATGCAGCAACAATTTTTAATTGGTAATCCACAGACTGTTCTGTACTTTGTATTCCATTCCTTTGAACAGCTTGTTGTCTACACTGATGATGTACTATTAATTTCAGTACAAAATATTTGTATCTTTATTTCATTAAAGTTATTTACTGTGGTTATCGTGTAATTTATTATTTATTCTCTTGTTTAAGTTTCAACTTGATATCGGCAAAAATAGTAAGCAATGATTTCCACAATTCCATGTCTACTCCTTGAAATGTTCAACACTGTTGGACTGATGTGACCCAATTTTGCATATGCGTATCTTCAATCTTCTACCAGGTAATCACTATTACCACTTTCTGCAGTTTTTTTTGTTGTTGTTGTTGTTGGAATTTTGTACTGCAAATTTACCATGTTGTGTTTCAAGGCAAATACACACATTCCTTTGCCTGTTTCACTGCTATCTCTGTATCCAAATTCACTCATTATTCTTTTCTATTGCTTATTGTCTGTTCCAATCTTGGCATTCTAATCTCTTGCAATGATCAACATTTCTCTCTCTCTCTCTCTCCAGTATTCATTTAAGGATTGCTTCCAAATTGTAATAGAATAATCATTTCTTCTTCAGTAACTTCCAATGTGGGTGAATTGAAGAATTACTACATATAGAAGCTTTCAAATATCAATTATTCATCAGCACCCATTTAAAGTCACTAATTTCCTAAATATTTAAATGATTACAGTAGATCTTCAGGATGACCGTGAAGGACTGCCTAAAATTCCCTGAAATGTCTCTCAAATTTGATAGAGCAGATATAGTTCCAAACGATCCTATAACTATCAAAAATTTCATGTTCTGCAAAAACAGACTTTTCAATGATAAAAACAAATTAAATTCATATTCAGATTGTCAAATGTCTACTGTATAACAAGTTAACTTGCCATCGTTTGTTATGTTTTTCCTTTTTAGACTTAGTGAAGATGAAACTGATTTATTGAGAGGCTAAAGTTCTGTTGTCTCTTCAAGAAATTCCTCGTGCAGATTTCAGAGTTAGAAATATGATCTTTATATTCATTAAAAAGGAAATAACTGAAGCTATCATAGATTCCATGGAATACAACGTATATTATGCTTCTTCTTAGAGATAATTCTACCTATAAACTCTCACAAGAATCTCACCAAATCTACAATTTATGGATCTCTTGTGACAAAATTTTTTATGCAAAGGACATCTAAGATATATCTCCATCATGTGCCCAATGCCTGCTATTATCTGATGCTTGTTTCACCTTTCTTTGCCATTTCTCTCTATCTCCTGCTTGTCAAATGACTCAAATCCCGACTCCTACACCACTCTTTCACATCATCTACCCACTCTCGGCCATCCTCTTCTATTTATACCAACCATGGATCAAGTGACATGCATCAAGGGCTTTGATCTTTCTGCATATATGCCCCAAAAAACTTTAGTTTATTTTGAATTATTTTCTGTATTTGATTTTTTTTTTTTTTTTTTTTTTTTTTTTTTTTTTTTTTTTCCAGTTTACTCTGTGATACAGTTCTTCATTTGTTGCCTTTTGCACCCATCCAATTCACAGAATTTTTTCAATAACATGTTCTTTTGAAAGCCAATATTCATCTCACAAAGTCTTTGACCATTACTCATGTCTCAAAACCACAGAGACCACTTGTGAATTTGCATGTTTTGAGCAGTCTGAGCTTTTTATGGGAAGACTCACTGATTTACTTTTCCATATTTTATCCATTGCCTGTAGGTTTACTTTCGCTTTTGTTATTCGAGATCTTATCTCTTTTTTAACTGTCTAAATCATGCATCATGTTAGCTCCCAAGGTATGTGAAGTTCTTAACCTCTTCCAGCTCCTGTCCACTGACCTTTATTTGCTTTGCCATCCTTTTTCTCTCTAAATATCATTGTTTTTTCTTTATCAATGTTCATTATCAGTCAATATCTCTTTTTTTCTTCACTTAACTTCAGCACTATTCATTTTCATCTTCATATTGCAGGTTTAATGGAATATTTGCAGCACTAGAAAAGGATTCAAAACTAATATTTCGTTTCAGTCACTGAGACATCTTCAGGAATTACAAATAACTCTTCTAGCACACACTCAAATATAAAACAATACTAAGTGAAACACGTGGGTGACTCTACAGTCATATCTAGGTGGTGTACCCTCTATGGGCATTTGTAGGTGGTCTATGATGTAAAGTGGGATCTCTAATAATTTCCCAAATTTTGGGAAGTTTTATGCAACTGTATTTATTTAAATTAAGTTGATTTCTGAGTGCTGCCGCTGATTCTAAAAACAGTCTTTCTTTTTTTAATTTACTATGGTGGAGCATGGTGGTTTTTCTCCAGGAGATCCTGTGGGTTGTATCCAATAATCTGCTAGGCCAGATAGACCATAATCGTGATGCAGATATATAATTTGTGTTCTTCTAAATGGATAGTTGCTGATCTACCTTTTTGTCCAAAGTAAGCCAGCTTGCAGGAACAGGGTACTTCATACACTCCAGGCACTGAGAGAGAGAGAGAGAAGGGAGCTGATCTTTGGTAGAATGGATAAGGGTAGCAAGTTTACAGTTTAAGGTTATCCAGAACATCTTCCTATTTCTCAAGTGTCACACAGCAGTTGATGTTCTGCAAGAGATATATCAGATTTTTGTCCACTACTTAAGATTCAAGGGCAGCCCATTCAACTTTCTAATCTATGTTGTCGCATGCTTTCTGAAAGTCAACAAAACAGGTATGCACATTTTTATTTTTACATGAATTTCTCCGCAATTAATCTTAACATTAATATTTGGTGCAAAGTACTTCTTTTTCTTCTAAATCCTGCTTTGCTTATTTTCCAGATTTCTTCCATTAGTTTCCTTATTCTTTCTGTTAATATCATAATAAGTAATTTTTTCCATAGATAGGATCCCAAACATACATAAAATAGGTATTCCATTGCACCCGGCAGTCAGACGTAATCATTAACCTACTTGAAGCGGTCAAAAGTTTTATCTAATCTTTTCAGTAATATAAATAAATCATCATCAGACATAAAAACTACAGTTGATCCTTGAACAATGTGGGGGTTAGGAGCATCCCCCCCACATTGCGTAAAAATTGGTGTATAATGTTTGACTTCCCAAAAAAATCAAATACTGAAGTTGACCTGAAACTTTGCCAATAACATAAACAGTTGATTAACATATATTCTGTATAGTATGTATGTATTATATACTATATTCTTACAATAAAGTAAGCTAGAGAAAAGAAACTGTTATTCAAGAAAATCATAAGGAAATGAAAATACATTATTTACAGTACTGTATTCATCGATACCGTAAGTTTACGTCATCTCAAGATGAAGTGTATCATCAAAAATGAAAAGATAATGTGAAAAAAAAATTATTCATATTTATTTACAGGTATAATGATTCATGCATTGATCGTGAAGAAGAAGCAATATGATTGCTTTATGGTAGCCTAGAGCAATCGATACAATTGTTTTGCAGTAGTCTAGCCTATACACTAATGAATGAAACGTTATAAAATTTTTATTTTATGCTAATCAATTAAACTAATTAATAACAGTTAATCTTATGCAGTTATGATTTAATACTTCATCTTTACGTTTGTTTACATTTCTCTCAACTGCAAATAGTCATGTACGGTCTGCAAGTGTTTGTGTGCATAAGTTTTGATGAATTTTAACTTTTTATAAATAAATTTGTGCATACTTTATGGTAGTAAATGATAAAAAAGACTAGTATCTACATATATTTTATGCATTCATGACCTACCTAACTTTTTCTTAATTTTTTCAATATTTCTAATCTATGCAGTTCATCTGCGAGTTTTTTCAAATTGTCGAAATCTCTAAAAAAATTTGCAATATAATTATTTTTAAAAAAAGCCACATAAGTGGACCTGCACAGTTCATTCCCACATTTTTCAAGGGTCAACTGTACTTTGAATTTCATCTGTGAAATGAAAAATACTCATCTTCACAGTCCTGACTATGATTAGTAGCTAAACATTATACGTTCCTTAATTAGTCAGCTGACATCCTTAATCACCTAACTGGCCATGGCAGATAAAATATATCAATGATCTTATAATTCATATTATTTCAATTGTATCTCAATTTCAGTGGTGGACTTTGCATCCGTGTTCTGACACTGAATTTCTAAACACCCAACAGGATGGTAAATTTATTTTGCCTTTGCAGTTTAGTCAGATTAACTTTTTTTTTTCTGTAAAAGGATAAGCTTCACAAGTTTACAGGAAACCATGTTCACTAGAAGATACATTTATGACTCCATACAACACTCTCCTCAAATATTCTGAACTATCAATATCTTGTTCACAGAGTTCATTCAAATTGCACATCTGAGGATTTTCTCAGATAAGAATCACTCTGGATCTATGATAACATGCCTTTTAATTATTTTCCATCAAAAGTACACATGATCCTGCACTTGACAAGTAGCAGCACTCAATCAGATATCAATGAATTTCCATTCGTTAATATCAGAAACATTTAAACATATCTCAACATAAAAATTTATTTTAACATATAACCACAAGACATTTAGCAAAGAACTCTAAGAGACAATGTTTCACGTCCTCATTAAAATATCTCAGAAAACTCCAGGGCTTAAAAGATTTCTTGTTCATAGCAATCTCTCCTATGGTAATACTGCAGACATCTGATGATATGAGCTCATGGATTACATCTTTTTCTGAATGATGAAAAAAAAAAATGCTTCAATCTATTTAGGAGAACACAGTTTCAACTAGCCATAGGATTTTGTGGAAAAAGTAAGTTCCTCATATCAATCATTTCAAAATTGAGAGGTTTTTCCCAAGGAATGCTGTGTAGCCCTTCAAAATGAACCTAATTTAATCTACAATAATAGTTTTATCATTTAACTATTTCAAAATTTTGGGAATTAGTAATCCTAAATTACTACTACTATGTATTTGATGAATAATATCCATTTAATTGTCTAAATGTGCATGCAATGCACATTTATGCAATTAAATTAGACAATCTATGCTTTATTGCTTAGTAGTTATGTTTAGTTTCCAAATAGTTTCTTAATGTCATACTTGCTCAACAGACCAGAGATTCCAGCTTCTGTTATCTCCATCCTCTTTTTTGCAGTGCAAGTGAGTGATAGATACTTTTTAAGGATATGCCATACATGCCTGGAGAATCCTCCTCCATTTCGAGGGTACAGCAGTAAATGGTTCCACAGCCAATTGCCATAGTAATGAAAATGCATCAAGATGGTTCTGAGTAGGGCCATGGTGTGTGTGTGTGTATATGTGAAGGGGGGTGGCACTGTCAAAGCCACATTATGTAAAAAGACTTAACATGTCTGAAAAAATTCTCACCTTAATGTATGTCCCTACTTTCTCTATTCAAACAAAAATTATAAACAAACAATCTTAACCATAAAAATATGAACACAAAAAACGCTAATCGGCAGGAATGCACAACACAGCTTCTGTCTGTCAATTCAACCCTGCCTTCCCATAGTGTCACCTATTTTCACACTCAGTGTGCACTCCCTCTCCTCTCCATGCAATGCAAGTAACACCCTTGACAGGCACAGCACACACACACACAAACCCAGAACCTCCATTCCAAGAGCATATCAGTAAAAATGGTGGCAAGATAGTATACCTGTCTAAAACTTTCCATAACAAGTCAGGAGGCTTCCTGGTCAGCTGGCATAATCCCACTGTTGCATGATGTCTGGAGAGGGTGTCTCAGTAATGGTATGTGGGAAGCACTGTCAAGGCCATGTTATGGAAAGGAGACTGGTCTTTCTAATGGGTGTCATGTTCAAGAATCTCTCCTCTCATTGCATGTCCCCACTCTTTCCTTTCACCCAACCAATAATGTAAGAGATAAACAATGTAATCTATTCAAACAAATCAAACCAAGCAACATATTCCAAACATACCAGAATCCCTACCAAAAAACAAATAACACTTTCATCATGTAAAAGTTATAACATACTGAATTTTCTGTTATTGATATTTCTGTGAACATAATCAGGATATCCATGACAAGTATATATTTTTAAAACAACTATCACACGGTAGTACTTTGTAAAAATGTGATGTATATCAATAGTTAAAGCATGATTCATGAAATTGTGATCTCTTTTTGGATCATGAATTATATACCGTTTTGCTACTACCTATTGCCCAATTCAAACCAAAACTCTAAGATCCAGATCCAGTTTAATGGAGATGCTGAATACCATACTTAATTTTGCGATTGTGGAATTATTACTATCATTTCGAATCATTTTGCTAGGAAAATTGAATAATGAACTTAATAAATTTTATTAAATTACATATAGGTAGAACAAAGCTATTGAAGGTTTAATTCTAAAATGGTTTACCATTGTACCCATCTATATGGCTGAATGAAATTAAAATTGATGTGACTTTAGATATTTTTATAAAAGATTCCAAATACTGAATTTCAATAAAACCCATCCAGGAAAAACCTGAGTACAGATGAACAGACAGACAAAACTAAACTACTATGTGCTTATCTATTTTGTGAAATGCTACTAATAACAACGACAATTATTATTATGGGGCTACTTCATTGAGTCATTAGACTCATCAAGGGAGGCCCTAAACATCATGCCAAACACTATCCAAGATTTGTGCAGTATTTATCATACTTTGCTTTGAACTCATTCACAGTCATAGTACCCATAAGAGACTCTGGCAACCTATTCAACTCATTCGCCACTCACGAATGAGTTGCGACACTATTACAGTTTCCATGTAGAAACTGTTCTGTAAACTTTCCACTGTATTAATCTTGTAAAAACCTTTCAGTAATTTATTATGCCTCAATCCTATTATCTTATTTTGCCTGTCAACCAATTTCTGCAACCCACAAATCTTCAACTTGTCCTCATAAGGTTCATTCCATACATCTGCTACCTTCTGGGTGGTCACTCACCTCTGGATCATCTCCTCCTCATTCCCAAGATAGGCAGGTGAACAGATCTGTGCACTAGAGTCAAGATGAAGTCTTACCAAGGTTTGGTACCTGGGTTTCTTGAGGACCAGGAGGTGGTGGAGAGGATTCAGAAATGAGTAACCAAGATGTTGACAGGTCGGTGGAATACTCCCTATGAGGACAGGTTGAAGATTTGTGAATTACAAAGTTTAGTTGATAGGTGGAAAAGAGGGACATGATAGAAACTTTTCAGATATTAAAAGGGTTTTATAAAATTGATGCAAATGAAAATTTTCAATATATGACAAATAGTCCGAGAACTAGGAGCCATCAATGGAAGTTGTGTAATAGTGTGGTTAGTAGGGGTGTGTGTGTGGACCAGATGTTTTACATGGAGTGTGGTGAGTGAGTGGAATGGATCACCAGAATCGGTTGCGAGTTCCCTGACAGTGAATGGATTCAAGGAAAGATATGATAAGATTTATGTATATAATGGTTAATGAGGGTCTCCCACGATAAGTCTCTGGACTCCTGCCATGAAGTGTAGATATGAGATCATATTCCTACAATCTCATCTATACACTTCATTATTTGTCTTCCTCTTGTTCTTTATTCATGAATCCAAACTATAGTAAGACCTGTAATCTTTCGTCCTGACTACATGGCCAGAAAGGTTTTCCCAATTTAATTCTTTGCTTTGTAAATAGCATGAACAATTTTATGATCAGACATTAGTCTCTGAAATACTTTTTACTTGTTGTCTGTGATGGTTATCTTCAGTAATTATTTCATTATTTAATCATTTTAAGTGTTGCCTACTGTTGAAGGATATATTACCTGTCAAAGATAGGTTAAATAACAGCACATATTCAATGTTGATACTGCAAGATATGGAAAGACAGAAATTGAGTTATTACTCATGATATATATTTTTCCAAACCCCACTATAAAACATTTTACAAATTTTATTTATCAGTAAACATTCCCGAGCTTCAATTTCAAACCTTATTCAGAACCCTAATCTTGATTTTCTGCATAAATTAGTCATATTCTCTATTTCAATTTAGAGAGAGAGAGAAAGATTAGAAACCAAAATACATACAAAACACAAGAATCACACACACATACATAATATAATCCCTTGATCCTTATCGATCATGTTTCTCCCAAAAAATACTGTATATTTGCTCTTTATTTCAACATATGTGACTAGCAAAAAAAAACTAAGACAATAAAATAACATAAGGTAGAAACCAAAAGCATATTATTTCCATGTGCAGGAGAGCAGATATAAAAAAACACCATTTGGAAACACAATATGAGGAAGATTCCTCCAGAAGAGAGGCAAAAAATGAAAGAGGATGATTTCATTGGATGTTGAACAGCAGTTGTATGCATTTTAAAACATACTTAGAGTGAAGTGGAAAAATGATGGTGGAAGCCAGTTCAACAGATCACGAAAGACACCATAAAAATAATTATAATAACAGGTAGAAGACAGAAATAGAAGTAAATAATTCTCCATAGTGTTTGGAAAAGCTATTTTTCCAATATAAGATAAACAGAATCAACATAGGAAAATATAAAATACTAGCAAGTAACAAATTTTATGTGCAACTTTCTTGTATATTGTCAACAACAAAAAAAAAAAAAAGTAAATAAATTTCAAAATGAAGTACACATAATTTTTTATGAATATTAAAAAATAATAATAATTTGACAATAAAAAATGAATGTAAAATACATTATTATCAACTCACCTACAACCAATTCTCGAACTTCTTTCCAGTGGAAGTCAGGAACAGGTTCATGAACTAATGTGAAGCGAATACGCCTTTGGATACCCTGATGAAGAAGGAAAGTACCACGACATGGGCTGTCATCATTGTGGTCCACTACTGCTGGCAAGTATCTGAATATAAACATGGTTATATTAATACAGTAAAAAAACCTCTATTTCTATATAAAAACATCTCTATGTTTTGTATTTTCAAAATTCTCTTTCCAATATCTGCTTGCTCAATTATCCAGCATTATGGTAGTTAATGCTATCAATTCAGAGCCATACTCTGCACAATGATTTCTTTGTTTGTCCCCCTCCCCTAATCTTTTGTGATGCTTATAATAGTATCCAGACACCAACTTCTATAGAACCAGGAAATCTCTCAACTGATATTTTTATTATTATTATTTTTTTTAATATTAAGCCAAAACACGAAAAGTTTCAGCACCTATAGCATATTAGTGGTGTGTATAGGCAAGGTAATGATTGCCAGTGAAATTCCACTACTGTAAAAAATTATAGTATGCTGAACTTTAGAGAAAAAAAAACAGAAGCCTGTAATATCATCATAAAATTTCTTATAAGCACCTTGAAATGTACAGAGGAATAATATAGTACTACACGATCAAATATTTATTATTGCTACTGTTCTATTGACAATTTTCTTCTAAATTGATCTCTTATTTTTAACATCAGCACTACTGACAAATTAATAACTGCATCAATTCTAGACCTGTCCACAGTAATATCTAATTCCTTTTAACTTTATACATATATAAGGTTCAACATGACCTTTGTACAGTTTCCAGAGATGTCCTCTCATTTTCCCATCAACTTAACATCCATCCCATTCATTACCTTATACAGTAATTTCTATGTATCAATTTTGACAGACTCCTCTCACCACCTTTATTACTATCTCCAAAGTTCTACAGAACATTCACTTAATCTATTCTCATACTCACCAAGACAGTCCCTAGTTATTCGCCTCTGCACTTTCACTCCAATGTTTCTTTGTCACCAACTAAGCTAGATAAACAGATTTCTTCACAGAAATCCAAATATAGCCTGATTAGGGCCTTATATAGTAGAATTATCATCTCCTTATCCATACTTGTGATTATCTTCATTTTCAATATGAGTCTGTGAGGAATAACACCTTTTGTTCACTAATTTTTCTCAGAACTCATATCTGTGAAATGTTTATTTTTAACCTAGCTCTGTGCATTACAGCAGCAATTTTCTGATAACTCTTACAATTTCTGCAACATGTCTCTCAACTTCAGTTCCTAGATCCCTTGCCTTTTCCAATGCCAGATGCAAATTCTTTTAATACAATGACCCTCACTCTGTTCTCTCTGGCCAAAGTGCATAACTTTATACTTAGCAACAGTGAAGTGAAATCCCCATTCTTCAGCCCAAACCACCAACCTATTTAAATCCTGTTGTAATAATATCACATCAGAACTTCCTGACATTGCTTTTCCTAATTCAGCATCATCGGCAAACACCTGAATATATCTTCTCTCTCTCACACCTTGAATTATATCATTGATATATAAAATAAACAACAGCATTTAAATTAAGGGGATATTAAATTCCACATTGTTTCAAAACCGAATAAGAAACTCAAAGATCAGAATCAAAGAGTTTCATGCCGAATATAGTAAACTATAAAAATATCGGCGAATACTAGTGTAAGCCAAAGCATGTAGTCCAACACTAGGGCAACTCGTTGCAAAGGATCACACATCTCCTAGGAGATGGGTTTTACATTATGGGAAATACCAAGAATAGTGATCAGAACTTCCACTTCCTTTGCAACGAGTTGCCCTAGTATTGGACTACGTGCTTTGGCTTACGCTAGTATTCGCTGATATTTATAGTTTACTATATTCGGCATGAAACTCTTTGATTCCAATCTTTGAGTTTCTTATTCGGTTTTGAAACAATGTGGGATTTAATATCCCCTTAATTTAAATAATGTTACATCGCCGAAATGAAGCCTATTGGCTCTTTATATTTAAGTAATAAACAACAGTGTTCCCAGAAAAGAACCCAGTGGTATTCCACTCATCACCTTCTTTTTTCAGGACACTGCACAACAACATGCAAACTCACTAGCTCCTATCAGTCCATCATTCCTGTAATCAAGCTACAAAACGACTATCCATCCCCATCCTGCTCAATTTCAATGTAGTTTATCATGAAAAGTCATCTTCTCTGTTAAATGCACTAGTTACCCCATCATAAAATGTAACCAAGTTACTAAAGCATGATTTCTCCTTAAGAAACCCATGTTGCTTTCTCAAAAGATTTCCATTCTCATCAATCCAAGTTTGTTTTCTGTCTCTAACACCAACCTTCAGTACTACACTTGATATACACAATGGTGTATTATTTGACACTGCTGACTTGGATTTTCCTTTATGCTGTGGTGCTATTTTTCCCTCTTTCCACTCTTCTGGGAATGTTTCTGCTGCCAGATTTCTGTTGAATAACCAAACGAAGGGTTCTGCAAGGTTTTTAGCACATTCTCCAAGTATGCATGGTGATATTCCATGCAGTTCCACAGCCTTTTTAACATCAAGGTTACTTAATATTCCAAACACTTAAAATTCTTGTTTGTCTTCTGTCATCCTCCTCCCTATTGTTATTCAACAATACTCTTAACTCTCTCTCCCCCACATGAAATACACTAACAAAATACACATTGAACACTTCTATTATATCTTTAGCAGATGATGATTAGTGTTCCATCTCCATCAAGTCAATTCAATATTCACCCTTTCTTCTATTAGCATCATAAACTGTAGAACTCTCTAGAGTTCTGCTCTACTGCTTTAGCTTCATCCAATCTATTTTCATATACCAACCACTCCTTCTTCAATGCACGCATCAACTTTTTAGCATGTGCTTTATACTCTTCATGCTACTGAGGAGTACCCAGTTCTTTATATCTGCTCCATAACATTCTCTTTCTCAGAAGTTCCTTCATAATTCATCTTTTCTTTCCCAGTCTGTTTAAGTGACCATTACCATCTGAGATTAGATCTGCTCACATATTCCTAAATGCTAACAATGTGAGTTCCTTCCTGTTATCTTCATTTTTAATATGATTGTGTGAAAGACACCATCTTCTGTTCACTCGAATTTTCCCCAGCACTCTCATATCTGCAGAGGCGCCATAGCTCAGTCAGTATAGACGAAGCCCTTTGGTTGGAAAGAACTGGGTTCAATTCCTGTCTATGACATGAGGAACCTTTATTTGGTCTCTCTTTCAACTAAAGGTGAGTTAGCCAGTCTCATACAGAGGTAGAGGGTTTTTTTTCACCTAGAAACTCAGGTTTTTTGTCCTTCAGAACAGGCAAACCAGCCCATGAACACACACAGATCTACAGTCAAAAAATGCATACTTAAATTCCCTCATTGGGAGGGCTCAGCCAGTCCTAAGGGACATATGAAGAAAATTGGGGGAATTCCACACAACAACAACAACTCTCATATCTGAAAACTAGTCTTTGTTCAACTATTTTATTTCTCACCCAGCATTTTATATCCATAATATAAAATTGGTTTGAATCTTGTGTTTGCCTGACTTCTTTCATTGCATCTCACATTAAAATAATTCGAATCTTGGCGGGAACCTTATATAATAAAGAGAACCTCGGCCTAAAAATTAAGATAGTAATAATATAGATTGGTTGATGGTTGATTCCTCAACGTTGCTCATGCAAATTTGAGCATAGAGTGGCGCAGTTAAAAATAAATATTCTCTGTGTTCGAATATGGAGTCCATCAACAACTAGAATATACATCAAAATAAAAAGTAGGATCCAACACATATAAATTTATTCAACTGACTACTCAAATATCACTTTGTTTATTCTTTGACTAAATAGTTAATATTTTTCACTTGTTCTGTAGATTTTCCATTCAAGTTGAATCTAATGTTTTCAGTAGTCCTGAATTTATTGAATATCCTGAATACTCTTATTTTTTATTGCTGATTTTCAAGACAAAATTATTTTATAGGTATCTCCTAGGATTCAAAAGATCCTATATTAACACAATAGTCATCCCACTTTTCCTTTAACTCATTCACAGACGAAATACTCACAACAAACTCCAGCAACACATTCCACCCATTTCCCACCCTCCAAGTAGTACGTACAGTTGTGATAAACTATTTTCAAGAATGAAGCATATGAAGAGTAAAGTTAGATCAAAAATTTCTGATGAGAACCTTGAGAGCTCACTACAAATTGCTGTTTACATAAAACCATTGATTTTATGTAAACAAGGCCAAATATCTCACTAGTTTTGTCTTTATGCTACCCTTTATTTCTAATATTATAATAAAAAAATAAAAAAATACAAAAAATAAAGGAAGTTTAGTTACTTATATACATTAACTATATTATACACTTTATATGCAGTCCAAGACAATTCCTCTTCACTCAATGTGGCACAGGCAAGCCAAAAGGTTGGACACCCATGCTTTACAGCTTTTACAAGCAGCTTTCCCAGTTGATATTGTCAATTTATTCAAGTTACTATCAACGCCAACTATTTTACTTGATGTAATAAATTATTTCTGCAGATCGAAGGTACTGTGATGAATAGTCCTATATCATCTACCCTGCTTTGGCTGATTATTTTGTGGAGCATTTAGAGGATTGGATTTCTAACACAATTTCTCCTCGACCTCGCATTTGGATACGTTTTGTGGATGATATCTTTGCAATCTGGTCTCACTCTGAAATAGTACTTTAATTTCTGGATAAAATTAACTCCTTATATACTCAGAACAACTCTCCCATAGGTGGAGCTTATACTCGTCTCTATGCCGGTCAAAATAGGAAGGTTGAACGATGGGCTACTCACCCATCCTTGTAAAAATTGCTCATTACAGAAACCATAGGACTGTATACCTAGAGTCTGAATAATAAATCAAGTAGGGATTAAACGGATGAATAACACCATTAAGCTTGAGCTGAAAAAAAAGAAACAACTGTGGAGAGAATTTAAGGAGAAAGGTGACTTGCAGGCACATGAACGGTATAAAGCCCAGGCCAGGTAACAAGTGTGGTAAGAAAAGCAAAAGCGGGATATGAAAGAACAATAACCATGCAGGCTAAAGATAATCCCAAACAGTTTTTTCGATATGTTGCAAGTAAAAGAAAAAATGTATATGGCAGATTGATTTTAAAGAATGCTGATGGAAGGGAGGTAACCGAATCAGTTGATATAGTAGAATTATTGAGTGAGCACTTTGCAAGAGTATATCATCCAGGTGGTGACATTGCAGAAATGGAAGAACCAACAGCTTATACAGGAATTGTGGTGAATGAAATGGAGGTGAATAGTCTATTACAAAACCTCAGTGACAAGCGCTACGGACGTGTTTTGAAGAGCTCCTGATTCAGATAAGTTTTACTAGGAATAATTAAGTATATATGCGTAATTGTTTAAGTAAGAGCGGCTGTAAACGTTGTACGCTACCGATATTATTAGTGTGGGGTTTTTTTACTTGCTTAAACTAAATACGAATTCGTTAATATTAGACCTAATAACCTGCAGAGAAAAAAAAAAAAAAAGCAGGCAGCATTGTCATTCCATGATTTTAATTTGGATTTCAGTCGTTTCGTTAAGTGTGAGGTCTGTTATATGTATTCCTTCGATTACATAAATGATTTGTGGATGTTTAGTGCGAATGGAAGAAGGGTGTGTGCGAAATGTGACCTGAACGAGGAATTGATGAATGCGAATATGAAGTTGATGACAGAAAGTGCTAGTACCGATTGTGCCGCGAGTGCACGTTTGAAAGAGCAGGATGGTGAGAAAGACAGGCGAAAAAATGTTAAAAAATCAGGAAAAAAGAAAAAGAGCGATTTGACAACCGTAACGGATGTTAAAAGGGACGAAAGTGAGGCGGAAAGAAACGAAATTGAGAGAACGAATGAAAGTAGAAATGGCGTCATGCAGAAATCGCAAGTAAAAAAAATTGAAAGAATCAATGATAGCGAAAAAAGAATGACTGATGGCGAAAGTTGGACGCATGTTGGAACGTAAGTACTGAACCAAAGAAAGATGAATGACAGTAAAAGTGAGAAGAATGATAGCGAAAGTTGGACGCATGTTAGTCCGAAAGTACGGAAACAAAGAAAGATATGTGAGAGTGAAAGTGAGAAGAATGTTAGTGAAATTTGGACGTATATTGGACCGAAAGTACGGAAACAAAGAAGGATGAATGAGAGGGAAAGTGAGAAGAGGGGGTCGAGAGTTAGAAAGATTTAATGATAGAGAGAATGTGTCGCGAGATTTCGGAAGGTGAATTGGATTGGATGAAGCAAGAAATGAAATGGATGCGGAATGAAATTAAGAGAATTCAGGTCAAAACTATTAAAATAAATCATGATGGCATGAAAGAGTTAACAAAAGATGAGCGAGTGGCATTGTATGGTGACTCCATTATTAAAGGTGTGCTAGAGGATAAAATGCACAAGGTATGTTTTCCAGGCGGTAAAATTAGTAGAGTGATTGAGGCATTGAATATGAGGCGGGAACGAGCAAAAGAGTTAATTGTATTAATTGGTACAAATAATTTGAGAGAGAACAAAGAGCATGTCAAAATGAATGTCAGGAGACTGCTTGGAAAGATAAAGGAGAATAGTGTGACAGGAAGGGTAGTCAGTGTGTTGCCTAGGTATGATTGTGGTGAAATGAGGCGGAGAGCAAGGATTATGAATGATATTCTGGTTGAAATGTGTGAGGAGATGGGAGTACAGTTTGTTAATGTGTGGAATGAGTTTGAGGGACGAAGTGAGCTGTATGGGAGCGATGGACTGCATTTGGGTGGTTATGGTGTGAGTCGCTTGGAGAGACTGCTGCTGGAAAGTGGAGAAGTGAATAGAGGGAATGAATCAGATTGAGAGGGGAGTGATGTGGAAGAGCAGGAGAGTAAGACAGGAGAGATTGAAGAAGTGGAAATGAATGGGGAAGTGAGTGGTATGAGTATAGAAAATGAGAGAACGGGTGTGCAAGAGGAGCAGGGAAACGGGGAAGCTTAGGGTGGACAGGGATACACAGCGTGAGAAAGGTGGATGCTCCAAGAGAAGGTGAGAGCATGTGTAGGCAGGAAAGTAATGGGATGATCAGGGATCAAAAGGAAACAGATGGAATTGCAAAGGGTTCTAAAATGAAGAAGCAGAAAGGGAAATGGCCCCAGTCCAGCATGGAGAGATCACATCGAGTGAGTGGTATCAGTGGAACTAGCTGTAGATCCAGAAATGAGTTGTTGTGTTTGTATACCAATGCTAGAAGTATAAGAAACAAGGCGGATGAAATGGTTGCACTAATTGCATCTGTGCACCCAGAGATTGACGGAATAAGTGAGACATGGTTAGATGAGGATGACATCCTGACATGAATAGAGATGGAAAGGTACGATGTGTTTCGTGAGGATAGAAGGGGTAAAAAGGGAGGGGGAGTGCTATTGATGATAGAGAAAGAGTTATGTCCATACAAGGTAGAGATGCAAGAGGGAAATGGGGCCAGTGGTTTTGAGACAGTATGGTGTGAGATAGAGGTGAATAGAATCAAATACTTGGTGGGATGTTGTTATAGACCTGGTAATGTGGATGGTGGTGATAGTGAAATGTATAGTCAAATAAGCCAAGCAAATAAGAAAAGGGTGATCATTATGGGTGATTTTAATTATGGCAATATAGACTGGAATGAAGAGATAGCAACTGGAAGTAAAGAAAATGAGTTTCTTGAGTTTTTGAGGGATAACTACCTCAGACAGTATGTAACAGAGGGCACAAAAGGAACAAGGGTCTTGGATTTGGTCATCTCATCAGAGGATGTAATTATCAATGAGGTATCAAATCATCCACCAATTGGTGAAAGTGACCATGAGGTGATTACTTGGGTGGTTGCCAGCAGTGCAAGGACCCCTGTGAAAAAAGGGTATATGTGGAACTACAAGGGGGGGTGATTATGAAGAGCTCAGGAGACAGCTTGCAAGGGTAGCATGGAATGAGGAGTTAGTTGGAAAAGAAATCAATGCAGCTTGGGGGATTTTCAAAAAATATTTAGTAGATGCAATGTCTAAATGTATACCATGGGTGAGAAAGTTAAATAAGGTAGGTGTGAGATGGATGAATAAAGAGATTAAGCATGCAATACAGAGAAAAAGGCCATTGTGGAGGCAACATAAGAGAAGTGGAAGTAACCAATTTCATGAGGTCTACAAAGACCAGGCAAGGAGGGTGACTTGGTTGGTGAAAGTAGCTAAAGAGAGGTATGAACAGCAGTTAGCTAATGAAGCTAAAAAGAATCCTAGGGAATTCTTTCGATATGTAGCCAGCAAAAGAAAGAATGATTATGGAAGGATGACATTGATTGGTTGAAATGGTATAAAGATAGCTGTTGCAGAATGTGTGGTGGAGATACTTAATGAGCAGTTCATAAAGATCTTTCAATCTTGTGAATGTGACTTCATGGAGAGATTAAGAGCAGTTGATGATGGGGAGGAGAGACTGACTGTAAGTGAGCAAGAGGTGTTTGGGGAGTTGAGTAAACTAGATGTAAATAAGGCTGTGGGACTTGATAATATATCACCGCGTATTCTGAAGGAATGTGCCAGAGAGTTGACACCTGCCTTGACATATTTTTTTAATACGAGTCTTGCACTTGGTCAAGTCCCTAAAGAGTGGAAGGAGGGCAAGATCG
Source organism: Typopeltis vanoorti (assembly GCF_054136105.1). NCBI lineage: Eukaryota > Metazoa > Arthropoda > Arachnida > Uropygi > Thelyphonidae > Typopeltis > Typopeltis vanoorti. The sequence goes on from NC_143554.1 coordinate 31,954,107, forward strand.
TGCCACTTCATAAAGGAGGTGATCGAACTCAAGCATCAAACTATAGGCCTATCTGTGTGTCAGGTGTTGTGGTTAAGTTGTTGGAGAAGCTTGTGAGAACTAGGATCCAGAGTTGGGTTGACAACAATGGTATAATCTTTGATGGACAGCATGGATTTCAATTCTGTACTTCAATTCTAATTGCTGACATACAACTCAGATATAAAATTTCTATTGTTCAATATAATATCCCATTTACATCACACAAATGTGGCATTTTCAATAGTTTTTTCTTCTTTCGGAATATATATTTTTCATATCTCCAAATCTACAAAACTTAAATGAAGATTCTGTTTATATTCTGATGATTTCTGAACTATTTTGTCTTAATGTGAAAACATGATTCTTCCAACAATTTCCATATGGCAAAAACCAAGCTCGATCTTATCAAAGTTTTCTCTTCATAATTTTTCTTAGCCTTCTCAACTATGCCTGCATAAATCTTAGCTGAAAAACTCAGCAGTGTGTGTGGGGGGGGGTCGATGTAATTCTCACACATGGATTTATTTCCCATTTTGAAGATGAGTGCTATGAGAGCTCTATTCCAAACACTTGAAATTTGACCTTCTAGCTAGGACAAAATTATGTAGCACACACTCTGCAAAACTTTTACACTTCTATATTTGATTTCTGGTTGAAAATCACTACTCCAATGCATTTCCAAATTTGAAGTTAATGATGGCTTTCTTCTACCTGAAGTGTTGATTTGTATTCCTGATTACTTTTTTTAAAAAAAAGTTTTTTCTATATTTCTGTCCCTTCCTGTTTCATTCAGCAATCTTTCAAAGTACTCCAGAGACATCTAGGATATTTTAACTTTAGTTTTCATGTCACCTTAAACATCACTGGTTCTGTTTACAGTACTCTTTCCTCCATTTCTAAGTTTTTTCAACAGCCACTAGTACATCAGCCATTTTCTTGATATTTATCTTCTGTATAAATTATATATAAATTTTATTTAAATTGGCATATATGAATAGGGAAGTCATTTTGACTCTTTACAAATATTTCATACAACCTTATCTGGACTAAAGTGCACAGATCTGGTCTCATGGTTGGTGAGGTGATTTAGATACAGTGGAGAGGGTGAAAAGATGATATTCAAACTATGTGTAGATTATGAGAAGTGAGAGAGAATTTGTGGAACTGCAAATACTAACAAACAGGAGAAAGAAGAAGTGATACAATAGAGATCTACAAACTTCTAAAAGGATCATACAGCATACCAGCAGGTTTATGTTGCTTAGAAATTCTGCTCTCTTAATTTATTGTATTCTAACCTTCCATTCTATATGAAAGTACAGCAATAGTTCTTAAGGGACTGAAAATATCAGCCATCACAAAAACTAGTGCACAATGTATAGTCATGACGACAATATGAGCATTTTGAGTCTTTCAACACAAAATTTCTATAGAGAGAGATCACTTGAAAGTCTGAAATGCTGAAGCTGCAAGCTGGACAATGTTTACAGAAAAGAAAAAGAGTCTTCCATGCAAGTTTTGTTACCAGTGGACTCATTCCAACTGTCCAAGATCAATATGAATCAGCACTCAAACTCTTGAGCAACCTCAGCAGGCAAATTTTCTGTCTGCTGTGCCCCCCCCCTGAGAAAATTGGGGAGGGCAGAACCAACAACATACAAACCACTAGAGATAACTCCTGATCAAATGGCTAATCATTTACTGAAAACCTCCAAGATACATCTCAGCTCTACCAGGAAAATAACTGTGCAATCTTCCATTAGAAAAAGTCTGAAGATGGCCTCTGAACTTTCACGCCCAGTTTCTCTGAAAGAGGTACAGGAAGCCTTAAAACTCACCAGGAACAGAAAGGCTGCAGGAGTGAATGGTATCCTCCTCAAATTAATATAACATCTCAGCCAATGAGATCAAACATGGCTGGCCACTGTTTTCTCAAAAATTATAACAAGTGGAAAACTACCAAAACTGTGGCAGGAAGATAAAATAATTGCTGTGCCCAAACCACAGAAGGATCCAAATAATGTCAAAAATCTATGATCTATCTCCTTGCTTTGTTCCACCTTTAAGCTCTTTGAAGAGAGCAGCCCTTTGGTGCTGCTCTCTTAAGGTCGTCTGCACTAGTCCATGCTATTCTCTGCAGCAGAATACTGTGCCCCTATCTGGGAAAGAAGTACACACACTAACATTATAGACACCCAGCTAAATTCTACCATGCGCACTATTAGTGGGACACTGAGAAGCATCCCCCTCTCTCCCCTGGCTGCCTGTCCTATCTAACATTGCTCCACCAAATATATGGAGAAGACAAGCGTTGATTAAAGAATCTGAGCAACCAGTTCCTGCCTCTGCTTCAGACTCTCATAAATCCACCTAGTCTTTGCCTAAAATCAAGAAACCCTTTCTTATTCATGGACAAACTCTCTTCAGCTGCCTTATCATCAACAACTGACATGTGGAGAGAACAACGGTCCAACAATTTTCCAACAAATGACCCTTGCTGAAGATCCCTGTGCTCTGCAGCTTGATTTTGCTCTTCCTAAGAAGATTTGGTCATTATCAACAGGATCAGAACTAACCAGGGCATATGTTGCTACCTACCACATAAATGGAGACTGTCAGACCACCCTTATTGTGACTGTTCCCCAATGGTCCAGACGATCACGCATATTGCGAACAACTGCCCAAGGCACCAATTTCTTGATGGTGGCCTCCAGGACATCCACGAGGTGACAGATGAGGCTCTGGATTAGCTTTCTGGACTGGATATTGACCTATAGCTGCTTTGTATTCCTTTTGGCATAAGAATAAATAAATTAAATATTGTGCGAATGTTCTATAGTGCTTGGCATGATGTTGAGAGTCTCCCTCAATGAGTTTAAGGACTCCATGGAGTAGCCCGTAATAATAATAATAACAACAAATCCCAATATTTCCCAGTATCCTTAATATACAACTTATACAACAAAGGGCCCAAAAAGAACATAAGATTAGTGATGTTCCTCTTCTGGGATATCACTCATTCCACACAAAACTTTCTGATAGATAAGCTAAATAATTAAATTAAATTTAAAATAATTAGATAATTAAAGGCTTTTGCAAAATCTAAATATATCACTGTGTATACATTCACCACTGTTCAATGCATTTACTATTCTGTTATAACTAGTAAGCAGATTGCTTAAACATGATCTTCATTTAGCAAACCCATAGTGTGCACCAATGAAATTACTGATGTTGCCTTCCAATTCCATATATAGTCTTCTCTAACTAGAACTCCAGGCCTGTTCTTCAGATTGGCCTATATTAAGCCTTAATTTGTATTATCTCCTTTATAAGGTGGAAAAATTTTGCCTCTACTTCTCTGGAACTTAGTTCAATCTGAGAATCATGTTAAAAAAGGAATGTCATCGTTATTATGAACTTCTTGGAACATCACCTCAAATCATGCAGTTATATATTATCAATCCCTACAGCCTTATTAACATCATTTACTCAGTTCTTCATATAAAGAGGCACTAATGGTGATGCTCATTCACCATCAGTGCCACCTCCTGTCTTCCCAAAGCACTCAAATTCTGCATAATGTCACATCACAAGGATGAAATACCTTTATGAGTTGCTCATTTAATATCTTAACTATATCCTCTGCAGTGGTTATCATCCTTCATTTCCACCAACCAAAAGCATCCTTTCATAACATTCTTTCTTCTACTTCAGTGTATCAAAATAACTCTATGAGATTTATTTTCATCTTCATTAACCAACTAGCGCTCATACTGCACTTCTGCTATCCTTATCAAACAAGTTACCTTCCTTGGCGACTGCTGGTCCTCCTCATACAGCTGATTATTATCACTTATTTTCTGCTGCTTCTATAATGTGTTCCTCTTTCAAACTGCGTTATTCATCTTATTTGCCCATCAATTTCATGCCTACTTTATTTATTAATATCATTATTATAATTTTTTATAAGGGCATTCCATGGAATCTGAAGACTCATCATGGGAGACTCACTTTATTCATTAACACAAGACCTCTCATACATCTCTTTAAACCTATTCACTGTTGGGTGCTCACAATCACCTCTGGCAACCCATTCCACTCATTCACCACTCTCCAAGAAAAGAACCTAGTCTGCACACACTTACTAACCACACTCTTAGACAGCTTCCAAGTGTGACCCATTGTTTACACCCTACTGACCATGTATTGAAAAATTTCTTCTTTATCAATTTTATTGTATCCCTTTAGTAACTGTATCTATTATATCGCCTCTCCTCTGCCTGTTAGCTAAACTCTGCAACCCACACATTCTACAATCTATCTTCACGAATTGATAACGATGGTTATCAATTATTGATTCTCAAGAAATGAAATCTGTGCACAGTTGTCAAAATGTGGCAGAATCAAAACCTTATGAAGAGGAATAATAACCTCCCTATCTTTACTTCTCAATGTTTTCTTCAGCATCCGAGTAATCCTCTGAGCTATGTTGCCACCTCTTGCAATATGTCCTCCAAATTTCAAATCTCTGTTCACCATCACCTCCAGATCTTTAGCCTCATCAATTTCCTTGGCCAATGCTGGTTCTCTTCATACAACTGATTATTACCCTTTATTTTCTGCTGCCTCTATAATGTGTTCCTCTTTTAAATTGCATTATTCATCTTCTTTGCCCATCAGTTTCATGCCTACTTTATTTATTAATGTTACTACTATAATTATTTATATGGGCACGCCATGGAATGTGAAACTTCAGAATCGAAACTGAAGAATCGGAACATTCCACAAACTTGTCACCATCTTGGTCACTCATCTCTGAATCCTCTCCACAACCTCCCGATCCCCAAGAAATGAAGGCAACCAAATCTGTGCACAGTAGTCAACATGTGGCAGAATCACAGCCTTATGAAGAAGAATAATAACCTTCCCATCTTTACTCCTCAATGTGCTCTTCAGCATCCAAGTAATCCTCTGTGCTATTTTGCCAACTCTTACAGTATGTCCTCTGAATTTCAAATCTCTATCCACCATCACCTCCAGATCTCTAGTCTCATCCATTTCCTGTAAACTAGCCATCAATGATACAAAGTGTATAATCTTTTCATCGAATGCATTACCTTACATTTTACAACACTGAATTGATAACCATCGTTATCAATTTATGCAAACATCATTGGAAAACAACTGAATGTCCCTCGTACAAATCTTCTGGTATATCATTAATGAACAAATAAAGACTGGTAGTTCTAGTACAGCACTGGGAGGCATAAAGCTAATCACCTTATTCTCAAGGTGGTCGCAGTTTCAAATAGTAATAGAACATGCCTAATACAAATGTAACAGGTCACTAGGCCTAATATACGTATAAGGAAGAGAAGTTCTAGTACGGAGAGCTCTGGGGCACTCCACTAATCACTTTCATTTGCGTTGATTCTACTCCACTATACATCATCCCTCCTATTCATGCCACCAGCCTCATATCCATTCCCATTTGCTCCAACTCATAATAGTTTTCCGTGTGGTATTCTCTCAAATGCTTTTGCAAAGTCCAGCAGTATCATAGTGTAACCATTTCCTATATCCAATTCTGCTATCACCTTATGATAAAATATGAATAAATCACTGAGGCAGGACTTCGCTTTTACAAAACCATGCTGCCTCCTATAAAGTATCATATTCCTATCCACCCATTCCTGAATTTTACTTTTAACCAACTTTTCCAATACTTTAACCACAACTCCAGAGATACTTATTGTTCTATAATTTGCTACTTCTGTCTTGGAGCCACCTTAATGTAATGGAACTATTTTACTCTCTTTCCACTCCCTTGGAACCATGCCAGAGCTGAGACTGAGATTAAACAACTTAGTTAGAGGTACTATCAGTTGACTTGCACATTCTTGTAAGATATGAGCAGACATACCATCCAGGCCCACTGCTGTATTTACATTGATATTTTTCAATATACTGAGTACCTCCAGTTCATTAACCTCAATGCTCACATCACATCTCTGTCGCTCAGTAACTGTAAAGTCACCACCTGGATGATATACCCTTGCAAAGTGATTCACTTAATAAATGAACTATTTCTTTTGCTTCTGTCACTTTCCTACTATCAGCACTGAGTAAGTTATCTTTCCATGATTATTCTTTTTCTTACTTGCTACATAGCAAAAAAAAATTCTTCTGGATTTACTTTGGCCTGCTTAGATAATTTTCCCTCGAAATCTGATTTAGTCTTCCTTAACATACTGGTTACCCTCTTGCTTGTGCTTTATACTGGTCATGAGCATGCTAATCACTTTGTTGTTTATATTCCTTTGTGTGTATATCTTTCCTTCTCCTGACCCTGGGTCAGGAGGATAACACCAGTAAAGATTAAGGATACCACCTTGCTCAAACAATCTGATAAACTGAGTAAGGATACTGCCTCACTCAAACAATCCTTGGCCACTTCCCATGCATTAATGACATTCATTCCATCCAGTTTCTTATGACACGGCACTGATCCAAGTTGCCTCCTAAGTTTGTCATACTCGTCAGCTTTGTAGTTCAGCATAAACCCTTTCTTGACATAAATTTCCACATTTTGAGCAACCTTCAAGGACAAGACTGCACGGTTACTGATGCTATTACCAGATTCAATACTCTCAAACTCCTAGTCCCTTCCGTTATGTGCTGTTTTGGGTAATTATCCCTTAATAACTATATAAATTCCATTTTGCCATGTACCCTTTCCTCCTTCCAATCTATATCATCATAGTTGAAGTCTCCCATGATAATTGCTTGGCCTGCACTTATGCTAATCTGCTGATGCATGTCGTCCACATTTTCTTCTGGACCCCCCCCCCCCAGGTCCATAGCAGAAACCAACAATATATTTTGTCCTGCTGGCCTCTATCTCATAAATACCAGGCAGCCTCAAATAAACCATTTCCATCAGATCTAAAATCTTCTTTAACTTCTATTTTTGTTGGTTGAAGTTCTTCAGCTATCATTAAATTCCTCCTGCCCTATTTCTTCTATCTTCTCTGAAAATACAATATCGATTACATTCTATCCATGTAACCACATCATTCTCTGACAACCAGGTCTCGTTGATGGAAATAATTTTTGGCCAAGTTGAGCTGACCAATGGTAAAAACCCCTCTCCTTTATTTCTGATACTTTGGGCATTCATAACCGTGTGGAAAGGCTTATGTGTTCATCGCACATTTTAACGGTATAGATGCGATCACAAATTGATAAGAAAATAACTATTTATTGACTTAATTGCTAATATTTTGCTGGTATTCTATCCAGCATCTTCAGACCACACAAACAAAGTTTGTTACAGTAGTGAGACAACTGCAATCCAGTGTAACAGTGGGACTAGTATGAGTAATTGTAGCATGCAATTAAAGTCCTAATTAGGAGCCATCTAAGTGGGGGGGGGTTGCTGCACGGAAGCTTTTACAGGTCAGAGAGGTTATTCCTGGAATCAACAGAAGCCTTGAAACATACTCCAAACCTCAACTAGTACAGCTGTATAACTATACCAAAGATTTGAGAGACAGTCATCCTAAGACCAAATTAATACCTGCTTTCTCTCTCATTTTTTTTCCCCAACTTAGATGGTGCCTAATTAGGACTTTAGTCTTTGTGTTGCATGCTATAATTACTCATACTAGTTCCACTGTTACACTGGATTGTGGTTGTCTCGCTATTGTAACAAACTTTGTTTGTGTGCCCTGAAGATGCTGGATAAAATACCAGCAAAATATTAGCAATTAAGTCAATAAATAGTTATTTTCTTATCAATCTGTGTTCGCATCTATACCATTAAAATACAATCAACAACTTTGGGCATTCATGTACATGCATTTCAATACCCCATAGTTACCCTTACATAATGTCATTACCTCCCTATTCAAAACCTGGGAAACTGCACTTAGCTCTTCATAATCATTCCTGTACTCATATTTTATATGAGTCTTTATATGTATGCGTCTAGCCACCTCTATTCCAGAGGTGGCTAGACACATACTTGATTGCTCCCCCCCCCCCCTCAATATATCTAATTTAACTGGTTTTGTACTTCCAACCCTCACTAAACAACACTTTCTCCAAGCACCTAACTCTAAAACCATTTAAGTGCAGCCCATCAGGACCCGTATATGCCTGATGGACTGCACTTATTATATGCCCATCAAATTCACTCCACACATCTATAAACTGCACACCATTCCTCCTGCACAATTTTCTCATTGACAATCATGGCCCTTCTTCTCAATTCTGTTGTATCATACTGAGGCAGGAGACTCACAATCTCTACTTTCTTACACTTCATTTTTGCTTCTTCTAACAACTCTTTCATATCCTCTCTCATTGCATATTTTTCACCTTTCAAATCATTTGTGCTTGCCAAAACAATCAATTCATTTACTTCTTTCTTCTGCAAACTTAAAGCTTCACTAACATCCTGTATCTTTGCACCTGGAAAACATGCTATCATCACTTTCTCATTAAGTATACCTCTTATCAAATCCCTACACAATACTATCTCTTTTCTCTCTGTTTCTCACACTTTTATGCTTTACCCATCCACTCTTTCTTTCATTCTCCATCCTTCTGTACCACACAGCAATTGTTTCCCCTAGTTACTCAAGTTCATGTTTTGTCCTGTGAAGGATTCTGCATAAGTGTACAATTTCTTTCTGCGCTAGCATCTCATTATCCACATTATGTTCTTTAACCAATTCCTTCGAAATTGCATTCATATTTTATGCACTATCGTTTACTGCTTCTGTTACATTCTACATAACACTTTGACAATCTTGCCTTATATCCATAATATCAGTCACTTAATTCTGTCGCTCCCAACACGATTTGCATTTCTCATACTCACAAAACATTTTTGACAAATATTTTTTCCATCTCAGTCTCATACCACAAACCATTTACTCTCACCAATGAATACATTAAACATACTCTACATCGCACTAAATCCCACATGTTGATATCAGTCAACATCAATATATTGGTCGCCATTTTTCTTGTATACATCGGTTCTATAACAAAAAAAATTTTTGAAGGTATATCACATAATAGTTGACTAAACACCACCACTTAACAACACAGTCAAAACTAATTAAAATACCACCAATTATATATAACAATATCGCTAACATCTACTAAAAAAATAATGACTTATCAGGCAACCCGTGTACAGCAGTCACTACTCAATTTTAACCTCTATCCTTATCCTCTGTAATTTCTACTCAAATTAACCTCCTAACCTTTGGAATACATTCAGACATTGCTTCTGCAAGATAGTTCCTGATTAAGGCCGAATCAGAATTGATCTACTTTCCATCCAATTCCTCATTCTATTCTATGATATAGCTGTAAGCTATCTCCTGAGTATCATAATCACAAGGTTTATAAATCCACATATATCACTTACTCACAGAAGTCCTCATATGGCTGGCCACCACTTCACGGTCATCAACTGGAGGAAAATGTGGCAGCCGCTTTTATAATAATACCCTCTGATGAGATGATGAAATCCAAGATCCTTCATTCTCAAGAATCCTCTTTTACATACTGCCTAAAGTGGTTTCTCTCAAAAACTCAAAAAATTCATTCTCTTGGTCTCCAGGTAGTCTTTTCATTCTACTGATCACCCTTTTCCTATTTCACAGACCAAATTTTCTGTACATTTGCTTCTCACTCTCACTGGTTAACCCTCCACGTTAACCAGTTTATGGCAACACCCAACTAAATATTTTCATCCTGTCCACCTCTATCCCACACCACACTTCCACTATTTTCCCTTTGCATCTCTAACTTTTCTGGGTATAAGCCTTCTATTAACCAGAAAAGTATACACTCCCTTTTCGTTTTATCTAACTTCATGAAAAACATTATATCCCTCCATCACTATTTCTGTCAAGATATCATCCTCATCCATCTATGTTTTGCTTATTCCAAAACTTTTTTGGGCAAATGAAAGTGATCAAGGCAATTTCTTTCCTTTTATTTTGGATACTTCTAGCATTTGTATATGAACATAACAGCACATTTACAGTTCTACAAACACCTTCCACTGACATCACGTCTTAGATGCGACTAGACCTTTCTATAACCACAAATCCTACCTCTCTCTCAAACATAAATTTTAATTTACTTTTAGAAAAATAAGATCATATATAAATATATAAGGTTTTGCAAACCAACAAAAAGAAAAAATTTCTTTGCTAATCTGGACAATGACAAAGAAAATGGAATGTTGACTAAGTGAACATGGTTGGAGAATATGACATTGGAAAGCTTTCCAAAGAGAAAGATAGGGAAGTCTATAACCAAAAATGACTGCATAACAATTTTTCTGCTTGCATATAGGAAAAAAAAAATTATTTATTTTATATATCTGACCCATATGCAAAAGGTCACATAAGACCTACAAGCAGATTAGTGATGTTGTGTTTGTGCATGTGTGCGTGCAAAATGCTAAGAGGAAAGAAGGAATCAATTCACATTTTGTTTGAACAGCTGAAGCTGTCCAAAAGAACTGAAGTAGAATGAATAGAAGAGGAAGAAGTGAAGTTGGTTCAGTGAGTGTTGAGATGGACTGTAAAAAGGTGCTCATTAGCAGTGGCTCCTGTTCTAATGATTTTGGAGGAAAGTGGAGGAATAACAGTGGCCAATTCAGCAGAGCACTGTCCCTGCAAGTGTCTGTAAGAAGAGCAACAAAGCAGAAACCAAACATCTGTGTGTGTGTGTGAGAGAGAGAGGTATTGAAGTGGATGTGTGAGAGTGGGTCGTTAATTAGCAAGATGACCCCCCCCCCCTTTCTGGATAAAATCGAGCAATCTTAGAGAGGATTTTGATGCACCACCTCAAATATGGGAGCAATATTCCATGGTCACATGGATTTAGGATTTGTATAGAGTTAGCAGCGGTGAAGGTGTGAAATAGTGTCTTGTGCAAAAAAATACACCAATTTTTTTGGTAGCAGAAGCTATAGTTGAAATATGTTTATGCCAGGAAAGATTGCAGGTATAGGTCAGTATAAGAAAGGTAAATCTGATCATGTTTGGATATCAGGGTACTGTTGAAGGTTAGGCGAAGGATGTGAGCTGGTTCTTGCAAGAGATCTGACAAAACTGAGTTTTGGTGGTATTGAAGTTCACAAGATTGTCCTTGCCCGATTGAGATATAGCTAGGAAATTAAAGTTCAGGCCACTGGTTGTGGTGAATCTTGAGATTATAATACTTGAGCAATACAAGGTTTATAACAGGAAAAGTAGGAATGGAGAGTACTGTCATCAGCAAAGCTATGGATAGGATTGGAAGTCTTTGAGAGTAGGTCATTTACATACAAGAGGAAGAGTAGATGAAAGAATACAACCCTAGGGTACTCCTGCATTGGTGAGGAAATCTATGGAGAGGAATCCATCCACAGAACATGTAATGTAACATGTAAGGTAGTTTGCTAAGGAGGCCCTTAGCAAACTACCATCATCAGCCATTCGTGGTATGTAGAGTTTTTTTCTTTTAATGCACTGGAACATTTTTTGGAGAACCAAGTCTTGAATTGGTGGCTGTGAATCTAGAGTGGAGTAAGGGATGAAAGACTTCATTCCTATGAGGATAATTCAGTCTGATCAGGTGTTTAGGTCAGAAGAAATGAAGCAGTATTCAACCCATGGAAAGGAGGAATAGAAGTCATGGAGTTCATCCCATTTGGTGCACTGCATGGATGTCAAATGGGATTAAGTGGGTGAAGGTTGTTCTGAGCAAAAGAGATTTGCATGCGGTTGTGATCTGAGTTACCTAGAAGAGAACTGACATTCACGGTATACTTAGAAGTGGTGCTTGTTATGAACGGTCAAGTGTTTTGGCAAATTGGAGGGAATTGTCAGGTATTTTGGTAGGGTGACTGCCATTAGCAATGACATCACGATCATCAAGCACTTCCACATCCCTGCCTGCTTGACTGGTGAAAGTGGAGAAAAATCCAATATGCGATGTGGACATTGAACTCTTCAAGAACAATAGCCTAGCTAATCAGGGTATTTAACTGTAGAAGGTTGAGCTTTAGAGAGACAGTTGAAGAGGTTGGGGGTGGTTAACTGAGTTTGAAGAGCAATACAGAGAGAGCATATTAAAACAGCAGGAAGATTTGGTAGAGAAATTTTGAGCCAAAATTTCGAAAGCAGATAAAAATAAAAATAAATAAAATAAAAATAAAATAAATTTAAAAAAAAAAAAAGGGGGGGGGCGATTCATGGTTTTCAAACCTCTGGCATGGTAGGTATGTCAGTTCTGATGAATGGACATGAGGTGTACTTGGGCCATTGAGATTGCCAGCTTGGATTCTGATAATAGTAATTGAAGTTTAGTTGACTGTAAGTAGGGGGATTGTAAGGGATGAAGGCATTCATTCCTATGAGGATGGTTCCTGTTATTCACTCTGAGCAGGTGTGTAGGTAAGAAGAAACCATACAATATTCAGACCATACAAATGAGGAATAGAAGTCACAGAGATCATCCCATTTGGCACCCATGAACATTGTTTATATTGCTGTTTAGGCCACATGTGTTGGTGGAGTGAATGCGGAAACATTTTTTTTTTGGGGGGGGGGGGAGTAAGAATTAAGGTTGGTAGTGTTTTTTGCGACTGGATTTTTGTTGTTTTTTATGTTTTTTTTTTTTTGTTTGTTTTTATGAGTTATTTTTGTTGTTTTTATGAGGATTTTATGGTTGGATATTTTTGTGTTTTTTTTATGATTTCCTTTAATAACTTTTTTGTTGGAAAATTTTTGTGATTCACACAGTAAAGCTGCATTTCTTTGGGATGGGATCCATTGTATGTGGTGAGGAAGAGATTAAAAAAGAAATGGGGCATGCAGTGAGAGTTGACAGACTCACAAACATGCTATTCCACACAAAGGGAACCAGGAACCAGGTCTCCTGTCCTCAACAATTCCCCCTGCAGCCACTGGACTTGGTCTTCATCCAGTCACAAACTGACGAAATAAGGCTGCAGTATTTCAAACCAGCTGATCAGGAAGCCTCCAGTTTTATTTTTACTAACTTGTTCAGTCCCATGCACTAACTAGCAGCTAGCCTATGGAACCGTTTTGATACTGTACCTTTGAACTGGGGATAGTCTGGGTCACCGAGCATATCATTCTTACTGCATGTGGAAGGGGGAGGGGGGAACAGAAACAGAACCCTTGCTCTAGTGACTAAACATTGCTACAGCCACTTCAGGCCTCTAATAAGCAAAGTTGTGGTATTTCACTGGGTGACAAAAGACATCTACCACCTAGAAGATAGGAACCACCATCTATCACTATAGTGATTTAACCTTCCTCATGATGGTCTGGATAGTGAGAAACCTTCACCACAATACATGTCAACATACATGTCTGAAAGGATGTATGTTGTGCATTATGGGTAGTACTAAGGCACTTGATGTGGAGTCAGCAGCTTCCATATATAAGTTGCCTAATCATGAAGATACTGCAAACCTTATTTGCATATATTTGGGTAAAGGATTCAAACAATAATATATTATTTTCATTCATCTCTTTGTAGTATAAGGCAAGGAGTGATAACTGTGCATTATGGGTAGTACTAAGGCACTTGATGTGGAGTCAGCAGCTTCCATATATAAGTTGCCTAATCATGAAGATACTGCAAACCTTATTTGCATATATTTGGGTAAAGGATTCAAACAATAATATATTATTTTCATTCATCTCTTTGTAGTGATAAGGCAAGGAGGGTGACTTGGTTGGTGAGAGTAGCTAAAGAGAGATATGAACAGCAGTTAGCTAATGAAGCTACAAAGAATCCTAGGGAGTTCTTTCGATATGTAGCCAGCAAAAGAAAGAATGATTATGGAAGGATGACATTGATTGGAGGAAATGTTATAAAGACAGTTGTTGCAGAATGTGTGGTGGAGATACTTAATGAGCAGTTCATAAAGATCTTTCGATCTTGTGAATGTGACTTCATGGAGAGATTAAGAGCAGTTGATGATGGGGAGGAGAGACTGACTGTAAGTGAGCAAGAGGTGTTTGGGGAGTTGAGTAAACTAGATGTAAATAAGGCTGTGGGACTTGATAATATATCACCGCGTATTCTGAAGGAATGTGCCAGAGAGTTGACACCTGCCTTGACATATTTTTTTAATACGAGTCTTGCACTTGGTCAAGTCCCTAAAGAGTGGAAGGAGGGCAAGATCGTGCCACTTCATAAAGGAGGTGATCGAACTCAAGCATCAAACTATAGGCCTATCTGTGTGTCAGGTGTTGTGGTTAAGTTGTTGGAGAAGCTTGTGAGAACTAGGATCCAGAGTTGGGTTGACAACAATGGTATAATCTTTGATGGACAGCATGGATTTGCTAAAGGGAGGTCATGCTTTAGTAATCTACTTACTTATTACAATAAGGTGACTGCTTCCTTGGACAGAGGAGAAGGATACACAGTAATATACTTGGATTTCGCAAAAGCTTTTGATAGAGTACCTCATGATAAGTTGACAGTCAAACTAGAGCAGATGGGGTTGGATATTAGATTAGTGCATTGGATTGGAGACTGGCTATCTGATAGGTATCAACAAGTTGTGTATGGGGGGGGGGGTGCAATATCCAGGAAAAGGAAAGTCACTAGTGGAGTGCCTCAGGGATCTGTTTTAGGGCAATTACTATTTAACTTGTATATTAATGATATTGGCGAAGATTTGGATGGAGATATTCAGTTGTTTGCAGATGATGCAAAGTTGGGACGAACCATAGAGAGTAGTGAAGATGTTGTGGCCTTGCAAGACGACTTGAATAAATTGAGTGATTGGGCAAGCAAATGGGGATGTGAGTTCAATGTTGCAAAATGTAAGGTTTTAAAATTTGGAAAACAAAGATGGGATGCAGAATTTATGCTTGGTGAGAATATATTGTTGGAAGTAGAGGAAATAAGAGATCTGGGAGTGATAGTGGATAAGGATCTAAAATTTAGGGGACACATCGCCAAAATTGTGAAGACAACACAAAGACTTCTGGGAATGATGCGGAGGACACTGACGTGTAGAAGTAGGGAGATTCTTGTTCCATTGTATAAGGCTTTGATTAGGTCACACATGGACTATTGTGCCTAGATTTGGTCACCTGGTTTTCAGAAGGATGAAGAGATGTTGGAAAGGGTCCAAAGGCGACTGACTAAGGTAGTTTCTGACTTCTGGAATGTTGAGTATGAGGAAAGATTGAAAAGATGTAATTTGCAGAGTCTAGTGGAGAGAAGGAAGAGGGGAGATATGATAGAGACCTACAAGTTGGTAAGGGGTTGTTATACGATCAATGGTGGAGAAGTTCTACAGAGAATAGTGGGAGATCAGGGGAGAACCAGAGGTCATCCCTGGAAACTGTATAAAGAGGGTGTGAGTAGGGGAGTGAGAGGCAGGTTTTTTTCGTGCAGAGTTGTGAATGATTGGAATGCCTTGCCTGAGAGTGTGGTGTCTGCAAGGAGTTTGAATGTGTTTAAGACCCGGTATGATGAGATGTATGTGTGAGATAAAAGGACCTCCTAGATGAGTCTTTGACTCCATGAGGTCTTGTTTAATAATAATAATAGTATTATGGCACAAAAAACAATAAGTCATATATAATTATAAAAAAAATTATTAACCAGCTTGTCTTTTGTGATATTTTAAACCAGCATTGCCAGAGAACAAGGACTTGTTACACTCTATATGCAATATTAAGTGAAATATTTCAAATTTTTTGTGTAGGTAAGATAAGAAGCCTAAAGTCAAAAGTTCTAATATGGCATCCCACTAATGTTGTATAAAGTGTTTACAGTGGTTGTATTGACGTTATTCTTAAGACAACAAGCTCCCAAACTTCATCATCATGCGTATCAAGGATTTAGCCCTAGCGTGGCCTGTTCCTTAGAAGTCATCGTTGAATCTTTTAAGAGGACGTCCAGATTTTCTTTTTCCTAATGGCTTGTACTTTCCATCAAGGTATTTCCATCAAAATTTCCATCAAGGTATTAAACTTTCTCCTACTGTGAAATTAAACACTCTCTGTTTTGCTGATGACCAAATAATAATTACAAATTTGGAAGATAACTTACAGAAAGCTATTTTAGATCTAAATGAGATAGCCAAAGATTATCAACAGAAAAATCAAAAACTACTATGGCCTTTAAAAGACAAGATCCAGCAACAACTAAGTTAGTAATAGATAACAAGAACTTAGAACAGGTGACTTCATTTAACTACCTAGGATGTATGATCACATATGAAAATGAAAAAGATATAAATGTAAAAATTGCAAAATATTTAAAAATAACAGGTGTAATTAACTCTATATTTAAACCAAACCTAGTTCAAAAACAAACCAGACTAACAGTATACAATACATTAGCCCTACCAGTCTTATTGTGTGGAAGTGAAATCTGGACAATAAAACAAAAAGACAAATGAACATTAATAACAGCAGAAATGAAGTTTATGAGAAAAACTGCAAAGTATACTCTATTTGATCACAAAAGAAATGAAGAAATTATGAAAGAATTAAACGAAGAATCAGTAATAGAAAAAAATTAAAAAATATAAACATAAATGGATGGAACATGTTCAAAGAATGACATTATTAAGATTATCAAAAACAAGCCTTAACGCTCCCAAACTTCTAGCAGATTAATGCAACCATACTTGTTGAGATTAGGAGGGTGTATGCTTCTCTCATGCTTCATGCCAATCTAGCTTTAAAAATATTCTCTCTGACTTGTATGTATTTTTATATAATACATGGATTTTCTTTCATCTAATCCTGTGTGATCTAAGGCATGGCTGTCAGTACTGGGTTGCCATAATGATCATAGTTAATGTATTTCTTGTATTGTGTGAGATGGATATTAACAGATATCTCCATAGTAAGCCATGTTACAATCACAAGGCAATTCATGCAATCCAGGATGTGAGAGGAGTTTGTCCACAGAAGAGTGGATTAGAGTTGTTGATTTGATGCCTGTGTTTGAATCTGGATTGAAGTTATATTTCCTTAGTCTTTAAACTATTTTTTTAGATATATCCATATACCCTGGATATATGGAATAAGAATAGCAGTGCTTTGCTCTTTTGTATTTGGGTAGGGAAGTGGTGGAATGTAGAAGATAGGGCAGACAGTTATTTCATTCTAATGTGAATTTGGGGTTGTTGGCTATTTAGGTGAATTACAAATGAATCCAAAGTGTTTTGCTCATGGATTAACATGGCAAATATATCATTTACTTTTTCTGCCAGACTAAAGGTTTGAAAATAGCAGTGCTATGTGATTTGTTCTCAAAATGATCCATGGAAAAAGTGACCAAAGGGGAAGATTAGAGGGGAGGGCATTGGCAGTTGAAGATATTTTCCCCAAGTAAAAATAACCTGCATACATAGTAAATCTGAATAATTCAAAAATATTGGGTAGGTGGGAGGAAAGGAGGGGGTTGATTAGGAAATCAGAAGTGTCTGATAGTGATACATTATTAAATAAGGAACCGATATCAAAACTAATTGTTATATCTGAATTTTTGGGGATGATTTTTTACTAGCGATTTGACATGAACAGAATTTTTTACAAAAGGTAAAAGAGTTACTTGTGAGGATGTGACCAAGTGACTTAGCTAACTGTCGGAGAAGTTTATAAGTGGGACTGTTCGTATTATCAACAAGCACATAGGGGAGTACTGGATTTATGGATTTTTGGTGCTCCATAAAAAAAGGGATTGATTAATATGAAAGGGTTGTAATTTGTTTCTTCATTGATAAAAGGTTTCTTCATTGGGCCAAGAAGCAACATTTTCCATAATTTATGAACTTATTTTCTTTTGAGACATAGTGGGATACTGATAAAGCCTCTATAGCTCAGTGGTATAGACGACGCCATTTGGTTGGAAACACCTCGGGTTGATTCCTGTCCATGAAGTGAGAACCTTTATCTGGTCTCTTTCGACTAAAGGTGACTCTCATACGGAGGTAGAGGGTTTTCTTACTTGGAAACTCAGGTTTTTTTGTCCCTCAGAACAGGCAAACTGGCCCCATGTAACACACACAGATTTACAGCCATGAATACTTACGACTGTAAATATTTTTCTTACTCCGTTAATATCTTATTTATTTTTATCATCTTTTTATTTTACTTAGTTAATATTACGCCAGACTGCGCTTTTGTAATATCTTTTTTATCAGTCATGATATCGTAGTAAAATTCGTCGTTGCTTGAGCTAGTTCTTCATGCACAAACTTGTAATTATTCTTAATCCCTTAGTCTATTGTTTTACTCCCCCTGCTTCTCTCAAGGCCGTAAGTAAGCTATTTCACATGCTTGAAGTGTAGACTTAGGGAAAGCTTCTGGTTGGAACCAATTCCTTAATCTACCTTGCTGTATTTCTCTTGTATTGATCCTTAATTTTTTTTTTTTTTCTGACTGCGCCATTAAGGATCACATAAAAAAACTGTTTATCTTTCCCTTACATGCAAAAGAAACAATCAGCTAAGCATGAAAATATCTCTTAAATTAACTCTAATTCAAACAACTCCTAAAAATTCGTTTTGTCAGTCAGTCATGGTTATTACTATTCTCTAGTCACACAGATTCTATATTTTTATGAGACAGTGCATTGGTAAAGCAAGATCAGGCAAGCTATTAACAAAACAAACATGTTTATTCATTCTAAGACAAATTAATTAAAAAATTTAAACCGCACATAATAATTGTCTGGTTCAGCCTAATACAACTAGGCTGAACCAGACACTTATTCAGACACGTGAATAGACATAAACACACTTTATCTTTACTCACACTATAAACAGGAAAAAGTAAAAGCTTAATCCGCATTCAATTTCTTTTCATTACACAACATTAGCAAATTCCTCAAAACTATATATACTACTTATTCATATTCAACTTCTCTTTCCGACTTCTCTAATACTTTCTTTGCTAATCAACAATAGAACCAACATTTGTCGCTTAATTTTCACTATCTAGGAATTAACATAAAACATCTTACTTACAATCTTGCCCATATAGTCCTAGATCCTAAAGGTATACAGGTACATTCCACTTCTTCCAAAAAAAAAAAAAAAAAATTCCGATCAGGCTCTAGGTTATGACAGCAATACTACAGCACACACGCATAGATCATCAAAGAATCATATAGTAGAACATCTCGAAAAGACCGTCTCTGCTGCTATCTAACTTCCCATCTTCGTCGAAACTGCATGCTCGCAGGAACGTGACTCTCCCCTTCCTCGGAAAATGCTTGGCACAGAAACAAACTTTGAATCGAGAGCCCCTTGGCCCCTCAATCTCCGCCTTTTATCTCACTCTCTCGACCCTTCTTCAAATTTAGTCCCCCGAATTTACCGGAGGGTTTTTCTCCGCCACCCATGCTATCATTGAGCTTTGGCGAGAAAACTCATAATCCGGTGACCTTGTCGCTAGCCTTAGGTCTATTTGTCTAATAATGTCTGAGCTTATTTTTTTGTCTTTACAATTCTAGTGGTTCTTATAAAATTATTCTAACAATTTTTTTACCAGATTTAATACAGTAAAAGTGAGTTAAATATTATTTTAATCACAAGTATTTTATGTAAATTTAATTTCCCATGTAAAATCGATATAGAAAAAATATTACTATGTTTTTTTCTATGCGAGATTTTACAGACAATATGTGGAAGAGATAGGGTCCTCACCACATGTCATTTCGCCCATAGTTAACCACAAATCACAAACTACACATGAATGGGAATGGGATATTAATCTATAATTTGTTATTAGCTAGAAGATCACAGCTTTGGTCATTGCCATATTTTTTAATCCTGTACTTTTTTTAAGGCAGTTATTTCTTTCTGTGGTATACATTTGGTCAGGATGTTTCCTATATCTAAGTGAATATTACTGGCTGTTGTTAGTGGAAGACTGCAGATACCACGATATTCATCCTAATTTCTAATTCTGGTATTTGGTTTGTTTGAAATAGTAATGTTATAACCTACACTGAGATGGTGAGCAGCTTCTTTCATCAGCACTTGTGATGAAAAATTTATAACCACATGATTGCAACAAAGTTCTGGTTGAAATGTAGTACACTAATATTGCCGTAGGATTTGCAATTTATTCATGTCGTTATTTTTATTTTTTGCTGATATTTTGGAGATGTGATATATGACAGACTACAGTTCATGTGGAGCAGTAATAGTTTCATTTATAAGTTTCAAAAGAAGTAAACCGTGAGTAGACAAATCAATACAAAATTAATAACGGAAAACTCACATACATAGATTATTTAATATTATAATTTTTGCCAGTGTGTCACAGGCATCTTCAGTACATATTAAGCTCAAATTAAACAATAACTGACAATTCCAAAAAGCACCACCTAAGTAGCTGGTGTAAGATAACTAAAAAGGTCAATAAATTTCCTAACAAAAAATAAATAAATAAATAAAATAAAATAAAAATATAATAAAAAAAATAATAAATAAATAAATGATATAATAATAATAATAATAAAAAATCTATACAATAAAAGGCATTAGTGAACGTTTAGAAAAATCTCACCTTTCTCACTTCTCCTAAGGACAAGCTTCCACATCCTAATTATCCAGGTGTCTACCAGATTCCGTGCTCTTGTGGATTATCTTATTTCGGACAAACAGGAAGATCTGTCTCTATTCGGCTAGAAGAACACCAATCTTATATTGAATACTTTAAACCTGAAAAGTCTGGACTTGCAGAACATGCCATCTTCACTAGACATAGAGTTCATTGGAGAAAGACAAGAGTCCTTCACAAAAGTCTGTTCCTCATGGAACGCCTTTATAAAGAAACATTACTTCATTCTCCTAACTTAAACAGATCCAACGGCTTACATCTATCCCCTTTATGGGAGATAGTACTTTACAATCAGCTAATCTTTCCTAACTTTTTATTGTATAGATTTTTTATTTATTTATTTTTATTTATTTTTATTTTTTTATTTTTTTGTTAGGAAATTTATTGACCTTTTTAATTATCTTACACCAGCTACTTAGGTGGCGCTTTTTGAAATTGTCAGTTATTGTTTAATTTGAGCTTAATATGTACTGAAGATGCCTGTGACACACAGGCGAAAATTATACTATTAAATAATCTTTGTATGAGTTTTCCATTATTAATTTAGTTTCATTTATATTGTTAAGTTCCATGCAAGTAATAACAATCAGTTCATGTAAGAGCATTTAAACTCAACTGTCAATAGCCAAATGGAAATTTTCCTTTAGGCTGGGAAAAGTAGGATCTATGTTTTACCTTAATATCTATGTGGAGAATCATGAATCCTGTAGAGAATTTCTTATCTATTATAATTAACATTGGATTCCTGACAAATTCTGCCCGGTTGGCCAATGAAAGGTAATTATGCAATAATTAAGTTTCCAATTTAATGCACTTTTTTTTTTTTTGCAAACTGTTATCAAAATATTAAAAGTTTTATTTGATATAAGCTTGAAAATATAAAATTCATTTTAAGACTATGACAACAACAACACATGCCATTATACTTACTCTCCATTTGGCTCTAATTCACAGATTTCAAACCAAACTAAAAGATCGTGCCTTGCATGAATATGTGTAGTACTGCAACATACAAAGACAATTATATAAGATTATTTCAGAATCAATGAAAGAAAAAGAAACTAATCATCAAATTAATCAGTAAAGAAAGAAAGAAGAAACTAATTATACTCTCAAGTGAAGGTGATTTATATTCATTTGCTTTTGGTGAGGGGGGGAAAAGAAATGGTTTGACTGACAATGATTATTGATGTGAAATTAAAAGATCTGTAATGTTACAGATCCATTAATTTCACATCAATAATCACTCAAACTTTTGCTAAGAATAAAGAGATGGTCTTAGAAAAGAAATGGTAGGAAAAAATGTTTTTCTGGTGGGTAGGTGAATGGGTATCATAAATAAGCAAGAATAATTAATATTACTTAGGTTCTGTTGTGGTTGGTGTAATCTCTGGATACACAGCACATCCAATATAAAAAAATAGTTTCAATGCCAATATCCTTTAAAAAAAAATAATAAAAAATCTACATTTGTAGAGACAAAACTTTTGATTTATTAAATGTCGACCCCAGTATTCACTGGTTAAAACTTACCACATATTAGTACAATGAGTAAACTAAGGGTCCAATCATCCAAAATTCCTACTCTAGAGAACAAATAAGGAAGTTTCTTGAGCCAAGTAATGCTTTTATTTTTATCTTTTTTAAGAATTTATGGAATGTTAGTCTATAATTGCATAAACTAACCAGTGTTTTCTTTAAACACTGGTTAAGATACACTGGTTAAGACTAAGATACAAGTTGAAAATACAAGAAAATGGCATGTCAGTTTTTAATGTTGTTTCCCAATCTCTATTCTCTGCCTTGTGGTGCCCCTTAAACAAGGAAGAAACAATATAAAATTAAATCTATATGTTTTATATTATTGTTATTATTATGATGATTCAGACCTCCAAGGAGTCAAAAGACTCATCGTAGGAAGTCCATCCTAAAAAAAAAAAGTCCATCATACCACTTCTCGAACTCATTGACTATTCGTGTATCAGGGATTGCATTCAATGGTTCAACCACCCGCCCATTCAAACAAACCATTCCTCACCCTCTTGTGCACAACTTCCTTACATAAGTTCCAGGGAAGGACCCTAGTCCTCACTCCTTCCCCCCTGTTCCACCAAGCAAAAGAGCTCTCCAGTGTTAATCCTGTAACCACCTCTCAACAGTTTAAAAGTCTCAATCATATCACCTTTCCTTCTATCTACCAAACTCTGTAGTCCACATTCCCTCAGCCTGTCTTCATAACTAGCATTGTATAGTCCTGATACCATCATTGTTATTTACCTCTGCACCCTTTCTACAGTTAATTTATCCCCTTCAAATCCTGGGAACCAAATTTGGGAACAGTAGTCCAAGTGTGGTCTGATCAGGTCTTTATACAATGGAATGACAACTCTTATCTTTGCAGGTCAGCATCCTTCTCAGTATTGCAGCAATCCTCTGGATTACCTTTACCACGTTTGCAATATGTTCCATGAATTTCAGGTTTCTATCAATCATCACCCTCAGATTCCTTGCCTCCCCTACTTCCTCCAGTACAATTACTCTAACAGAGAATGCAGTCACCCATCGATGTATCCCAAACTTCAAGACTTTACACTTGGCTGCAAAAAATTTATGCCCCCCCCCCCATTCATTGACCCACCTGTCCAGTTTATTGAAATCCTCTTGAAGAGCTACCACATCTGCACTATTACTAATAACCCTTCCCAGTTTCAAATCATCTGCAAACAACTGAATATCCCCCTGCAATCTACTGCATTAACATAAAGGTTAAACGATACAGATCCTAGTAATGAGCCCAGTGAGACCCCACTTGTAACCTTCTATCTCTTTAATATTGCCCCACCATACACAATTCTCTGATACCTATCAGACAGCCAATCCTGAATCCAGTTGACTAACCCGAGATCTAAACCCATTTGCTGCAACTTAAATATCAGCTTATCATGTGGTACCCCCCACCCCATCAAAATTACTTTGTAAAATCAAAAAAAATGGCAGAATATGACTTTCCCTCATCAACCGCTGTTGTCCCTTTATTATAAAAGCAAGAGCACTCCTTAACAAATCCATGGTGACTCTCACAGATAACATTACCATCACCTGGCCAGCATTGCATATGGTCCCTCACTAATTTCTCCACGATCTTAACTACTAATGAAACCTGGTCTTAGACATTTCCAGTCTACTACCACCCTTATACAATGGCACTTGCTTCCACTCTGTGGGTGCCTTTCCCGGCCAGCCTTTCATTGAAAAGCCAAGTCAATGGAGCTGTCAGTTGTTTAGCACATTCTCTCAAAATCTGTGGCAATATTCCATACAGTCCAACTGCTTTATTGACATCCAGAGTACTCAGTATTTGAAAACCTCTCCTCTTCCACTTCTAAACCATGAACCTACCCCATCCCTCTAGTATTAAAATTTATTTCTCCAGTAGGTTTTATGAAATACCCCAATAAAGTGTTCATTAAACAACTCCACTATGTCCTTTGTATCAGTCACTCTTCCCATTTTATCCAACAATGTCATTCTTCCATAATCATTTCTCCTCCTACTTGTCACATAGCAAAAAAAAAAATCATTAGGATTTTCTTTGGATCTCAGGGTCAAACTCTTCTCATTTTGCTTTCCTTAGCATACTACTCACTCTCCTACCTGAGTCTTATATTCTTCTTACATCTGCACTCCACCCTTTTCCTTATATCTCTTCCATAACATTTTTTAAACTGCAGTTTCTGTTTGACATTGTTTGTCATCCATTTTATACCAAATTGTTTCCTCTTCTTCACTCGTGGTATACAGCTTACTATTGCTGCTATTAAATATTCCTTCACAATTTCGAATGCACCAATAATATCTCACCCTTCCAATTCCTCCCTCCATGTAACTGCCCCAAGTTGATATCTAAGACTATTATAATCACCTGCCTTATAATTCCACATATGTTCCATTTTCTTTGATACTCCTGCATGTCTATTCATCTTCCAAGTCAAAACCACATGGTCATTCTCTCCAACTGGGGGACAGAGATGTCATCTCAGTTATAATCAGTTCTGATTCTATGACCAAATCCAAAATGCTTGACCCTTGTGTTCCTTCTACTACATGTTGCCTAAGACATATGTTCCTCAAGAATTGTAGGAATTCCATTCCCTTATTACTACATGCAGTTTCCTCTTCCCAATTTATACTGATAGTTAAAATCTCCCATAACAATCATTCTTCTTGTACTTGCCAAGCTCAACTGCTTAAACATCTCCTGCTCCTCATTCTCTATGCTCCCAAGCTTGTAGCAACACCCCAATAAATATTCTGTCTTACCCACATCTATCTCACACCATATGCTTTCAAAACCATCAGTGCCACTGCTCTCCAAATCTTCCACTCTGAGAGGACATAATTCATCACTTATAATAAGCAGTACTCCACTATCATGATTTCCCTTCCTATCCTGTCAAAAAATGCTGTATCCTGCTACTTCTATTCCTGTTAGTATATCATCTTCCGTCAACCACGTCTCAGAGATCACAATGATCTTCAGACAGGCTAATGCTATCAGTGTCACCAATTCATCTTCTTTATTCCGAATACTCCTAGCATTAGTATAAAGAATAAAACGTCAGTTTTCCAAACCTATCATTATCCCCTCAAGACTCCACTGGATTTAGCATTTCCCCTTCAACCAAGCACCTATACCATCCATCCTAATAGTTCTATAATAAATTTAGTTTAATCCTTTATCCAAGTGTAAGCAAACAAAGTTTGCGCCTGAAGTATCTTCAGGACTGAGGCAACTCGTGGTAAGGGTGGACCAAGCTCTCATCACTCCTTGTCTCAGCATCTCCCATAATGCAAAGCACATCTCCTTGCAGACACGTATAATGCTATGCATTAAAGAAAGGGCCATTAACCAGGCCGGTTTCGACCTTTATTGAGGTCTCGTCAGTGGGAGCCAGACCCGGAAATGGTGATACTCAGGCAGAAGCAATGGAGGGGTCATATTTACCTATAAGAGTTGCCAAAAGGTTACCACCTTATTATTAAATTACTCTGGATTAAGAGAAAGATGTTGGAAGTTTTTTCCCACTTGGTTAGACTATACTGGTCTGGGTATTGGCCCTTCCCTTAATGCATGTCTGCAAGGAAATGTGCTTTGCATTATGGGAGATACTAAGATAAGGAGTGATGAGAGCTTGGTCCACCTTTACCACAAGTTGCCTCAGTCCTGAAGATACCTCAGGCATAAACTTTGTTTGCATACACTTGGATAAAGGATTAAACTAAATTTATTATAGTCTAACCATGTGGGGAAAAAAACTTCCAACATCTTTCTCTAAATCCAGAGTAATTTTATAATAAGGTGGTACACCTTTTGGCAACTCGTATAGGTAAATATGACCTCTCCATTGCTTCTAACCTTAGTATCACCACTTCTGGGTCTGGCTCCCACTGATGAGACCTCAATAAAGGTTGAAACCGGTTGGAAGCCTGGGTGATGAATGGCAATGCTGTAGCCCATGAAGTTTTAACTGAGGCTCGGCTGTTGCTGTCAGCCAGATGTCCTGGGAGGGGGAGGTAATGAATGGCAATGCTGTGGCCCATGAAGTTAATTGAGGCATGGCTGTTGCTGTTACCCCTCAGATGAGATATGAGCGGCTCTGCTTGGTGGTGGGGTGAGCCTGCCACGGTGTAGAGCCAACCAGTTCTGAGTTCTTCTCAGTGGCAGGGTAAGCCTGTTACTGAAGGGAACAATGCTGAGTTTCTGGAGTTTCACCTGCTTGAACATTCAATAAAGGTCAAAACCGGTCTGGGTAGTGGCCCTTCCCTGGGAGATACTGAGACAAGGAGTGATGAGATCTTGGTCCACCTTTATCACAAGTTGCCTCAGTCCTGAAGATACTTCAGGTGCAAACTTTGTTTGCTTACACTTGGATAAAGGATTAAACTACATTTATTATAATCTAACCAAGTGGAAAAAAAAAAACTTACAACAACTAATAGTTCTAGTTTCCCCTGCACTGACATACTGATTCGTTCAGAGAACAGCATTCTCTCCAGATGCCTACTTCCTTCCTCATTCAAATGCAAACCATCTCTCACATACATTCCTTTCTGTCCTCAAATATCCTCTAAGCATCCATGTATTCCAAGCCACTCTTTTGACACATTCTGGCTATCATACAATTCATTACTGATGCTCTTCTCCTCAGCTCTGCAGTATCATTCCTGGGCAACACAAACTATCTTCCCTGTCTGAGTCTTCTTCTGTACAACTTCAAGCATGAGCCACAGATCTCTTGCCACCCAATTCACACTGCCTCTCAAGTCATTTGTGCCCACCATCACATTCATCTCATTCACCCTTTCAACGCAGTTAATTGCCATAGTCACACTTTCTATTGTTC
The DNA here is from genome assembly GCF_054136105.1 of Typopeltis vanoorti. Taxonomy (NCBI): domain Eukaryota; kingdom Metazoa; phylum Arthropoda; class Arachnida; order Uropygi; family Thelyphonidae; genus Typopeltis; species Typopeltis vanoorti. The sequence continues at coordinate 31,981,195 of NC_143554.1, forward strand.
CTCCAAGCAAACACACCTTAAACATTCTATCTTGCACACCACGGATCATCGAATCTCCATATATCACACCTCTTTCCATTGTGTTCCTTCTTTGCTCACCTCTAACTCTTTGTTCTCCTACTTACCTGTTGTCCGCGCATCTCTCCATACCTGATTTCAGCATTCCCCTCACATTTTTCCCATTCCCTCTCTTCTACTGTTTCTATTCTCTCTTCTTCTATCATTCCTATAATTTTCTCTCTCTCTCTCACATTTTTCCCATTCCCTCTCTTCTACTGTTTCTATTCTCTCTTCTTCTATCATTCCTATAATTTTCTCTCTCTCTCTCTCTCACTCACACCTACTCTGATTTGCTTTGCATTCATTATTTCCATTCACTTAATCTCTTCTTTCACACTTCTCAACTCATTCCTGAGACATTCCACCTCCTGTTTCACGTGCTGAAACAGGAGGTGGAATGTCTAAGACCATCTCTGAAAACTTCACAATGATTCAAGCTTTCCACCCTCTCCACTTTTATTTTTTTAATTTACATTCTGCTCATTATCCTCCTACTCTATCACACTACTCGTCTCTCTGGGTTGTTATTTTCCCTCCTGTGATGCACCACTGCAGAGATTGTTATACTAATCTCCAACTCACAACGTTCTTCCCATTTCCTACATTTTTCAGATATATGCACTCGCTGATCTCTCACCTGCCACATATCCAATTGCTGGGATGCATACATGACACAAGCATCATATACCACAAATACCACTACTACAACTATACTAAAAATTTTGTTTTTAAGTACAATTATCCCAACTGTAAATTACCTTACATTGTGTAATTTAAAGAAGAAAACTAATAAAAATAATGAAAACTCATTTTCTTCACTGCTACCTCTGAACACGTCCGACTCTGACACTGCCCTCTCAGTAAGAATAAACCAGCAGCAAAACACAATCTAAACAACCAAAAAAAAAAAACTCTAACCACAACAACACTACTGAATGACACTTGTATGAAACTGAAAATAGGTAGCACAATTAGCAACAAAAAGTCACACTATATATGGATTAAAAACACTTTTTTTTGGCACAGTTCAAATCTACTGCAATGTTCTCTTGCCATATGTGCAAACCATTGTTCATTTCTTAATAAAGCTTCAAAGTGTCTTTCTCTGCATGGAAAAAAACCAATCCCTAGGATTCTTTTGTTCCCATCCAATTCTTGCATTCATAATCAAGATAAATTTCTTTCTACTGATTCAAAAGATACAACTTATACAATTCACTTTTCCAATAGTTTAACCACAACTCAGATGCTAATTGGTCTGTAATTTTCTACTTCTATCCTGGAGCGACCTTTATATAATAGAACTACCTTACCCTCTTACCACTCCCTTGCAATTTTGCCAAGGGAGTGGTAAGAAGGTAAGGTAGTTGTAAGGGTAAGTTGTTCGATTAAACAACTTTGTGAGAGGTACTGCTAGTTCTCTTGTACATTATGGCACATGAGCTGACATACTGTCCAGTCTCACCGTTATCAATGTGTTGATATTTTCAATAAGTACCTCCAGTTCATCTACCTCAATTCTCACATCAGATATGCATACTTTCCACATGGATGAATATAACCACTGCAAACTGACTCAGCAACTCAAGTACTTCTTCGGCTTTTGTTACTTTCTTACAATGAGTAATGTTATCTTACTTTCTATACTCATGCTTTCTGAGTTCTGATTTTTCTATTCTTAACACAACCTTACCACATGTCTCTCTGGCTGAATCAATCAATGTTTTCTTTGGGGTTTGTCACTGAATCTCCAAGGTCTGGTTTCTGTTTTCAGATTCTTTCATTTTTAATTCAATGATATTTGAGTTTAAAAGTTCATCTCTTAAAACTTCTCAGCATTGATCCATTTTAAAACTTTCTTAAACACTTTTTTTTTTAATATGAAATTCAATTTCATCCAGCTCAAAACTAAATAATGATCATTTCCTATTTCAAAACCTCTATATTCTCTTGTCCTGAACCAGTGAAAAAACACTGGTATCAACTATAACATAGTCAATGAGACTTTTATTTCTTGAAAATTCTCTCCATGTGAATTTTTGCACCTTTTTTTGTTGGAACATGGTGTTAATAATAACTAATCCATGTCATGAACAGAAATCCAGCAGGTATTATTATTAGCTTTGCCTTTCCTCCAAATTTTCCCGAAACATTTATATATGTCTGGTAATCATTTCTTACTCCACTGTTTAGATTTCTAACAAGAACCAACTATTTCTTTTTCATTGATCCAGCTGCTTTCTCTAATGCCTCAAAAAATTCCTGTATTTCTTCCTTGGTAGAATGTTCTGCAGGACTATAAGCACAAATAAGTCTCATTGTACAGTTCCCCATTCTGATATTTACCCACGTCGCTCTACCTGATACTGCCTGCTATTCAAGAAGACTGCCCTGATATTTAGTGTTGAATACTATAGCTACTCAGTCTTTTTCCTAATTGTCATTGCTTGAATATAATTATGTATTTTTTCAGAACCCTAATACATGTGGCTTTCTTATTTTCATTGTATTGTGCATTAGTTTTAATAGATAAGAAAATAAGCCTAATGGGACTTTGGCAGTAATAAATAGGTATATAGGTATAGGTGGCATTCTTAGTAAGGATTATGGCTGATGTTAATGAATTCTAAGTTACACATTCAAAGTCATACTTCATTACCCCAGGTATATAAGAACTGATTTCTAAGAAAAGAACCCTGCACTTTTTTTTAACACAGGAACTTAGGGCAATAGGATATTTTATTAGATATGATGAAATTTTAGAATGAAGAATTAAAAAATAAAGAAAAGAGGAAGAAGGAACTCCACAATCTGAGGACTAATGCAAGTTACATTAATAATCAGAAATTTAACTACAAGAGGATTAAGATCTGTGAAGATAAAAATCAACATCTTCAATACAAGAGCTACATTTGGTCAGAAGGTACTACCTTGCACCTAGTGAGCACTTTTACCTAAAAGCAATTTAAGATATTTTAATAATACTACTTGATAAATGCCTTTTCTTAAAGTTCTGTACTGGAAAACTTGCTCACTATATATACGAGAGAAAAAAAAAGACTTTTTATTTTTGTAAAAATAAATTTTTGAAATATTTTTATGCGAGAAGCTAAAAGTTTAACTTTTTTTTACACTATATTTTTTACACACTCTCTTGTATTATTGTTGTCCATTGCTTGTTAATCTTCAAGATTCTTAGCTCCAGATGAAAGTGGAAAGAATGTAGGTTTCCACTGCATAAGATGGTGCAAGACAGATGTACCTCTTGAGTGATCGGTATCTCTAGAATGGTAGTGAAGATATATTGGAAAAGTTGGCAACATCTCACATACAGAAACAAGATAACAGAGAATCTATACTTTGCAATGAACAGTATAGGTTTACTAAGGGAAGAAAATATGTTTGAATACTTTGTTTACATTTTATAATAATATAACAGTTAGCTAGACAAGGGGATTGATGTCTCTAATCACAGTGCCTGATATTACTGAACTATGCAAAAGCTTTTGACAGAAGATAAGAGTTGAATATGTTATTCAATCTGCACATTATTGAAATTGGAAAGGATTTGATAGGAGACATGCATCTGTTTGCTGATGATGCCAAGATATGCTGGTTAATCAGGAACGAGACTGACATGCAGCACTTCCAATATTTCGAATAGGCTGGAATGGGCAAATAATAATGGATACCAGTTCACTGTTAGTAAATGTAAAGTTATACACTTTAGAGTGTACAACTTTTTCTTAGATTAGAGATCTCCAATGGTATATCACATTTGGGATCCAGAAGAATGAATAAAGATCCTGTTCACGATTTCAATTATATCAGAATTGTGGCTAGTGTTCTTAGAGTTTTGACAGACTGGAAGCTGAAGTTCAAGGATCATATAGTAAAGGTTGCAAATACAACCCAGAGGATAAAAGGAATGTTGAAATAAACATTTATAAGGATAAGGGAATCATTTTATCTGTTTATAAGGCCATGATACAACCTGACCTGGCATATCTGGCCTCCTAGTTTTTGAGGCAATGCATATATAATGGAGAGGATGAAAAGGAGAGTGTTAATGATATCAAAATTGTGGAATGCAGATTATGAGCAGATTGAGAATATGTGGACTGAAGACACCAGCAAACAGGAGGAAGAGGAGTGACAGAGACGTACAAACTTCTGAATAGGTCATATAGCATACTGGGTGATGGAATTTTTGTTTCATAGAAAGCAGATTTGTTCATGTGCTAGCTCTTAAACAGTATTTCACTGATTGCCAATAACCACTTTGCAAATACAAGCCAAACATTCGTGGGTGCAGGACATCAGCAGTCATCTAGAGCAGTGCTTCCCAAACTTCTGGATGTCAGGGCCCCCTTTTGAAAAATTAAAATATTTCACGGCCCTCCTCGAAAAAAAATCTTAACATAGACATATATTGTTATTATAATATTTACTGTATTTATATTCAATACAAAACATACACACCGAATATTGCAAAAACCAAATGCAAATATCACATATTTAGCATCTTACATTTGACATGGCACATTATCTCATATTTTTATATAGATAGATATATTGTTATTGTACATTTGCAGTACAAGCACATGAAACGTAAAATGATTAGTAATAAAGAAAGAATTAAAAAATATAAAAGAAGTGTAATAACAATTTAATGTGATGGATGTGTTTCAATACTGCTACACCAATATCAGATGAAATATTTGAAACTGCAATAATTAGATTTCTGCTTTGAAATGAAACTTATGTGAATAAGCATATATTTACAATATTCATTAAGCGCCGAAATACACAGGAAGCAAAATTTGTGAACCCGCACCAATGTGTGATTTTTTTTTCCATTAAAATATAAAAAATAACAAAAAAGAAATAATAAAAATTAAATATGTTTCTTTTAAGATAAAAATATCTACTTAGTCTTAAAAGATTTTAAATTTGTTTTCATTATTTCACGGCCCCCTCAACAAAACCTACGCCACCCAAGGGGGGCCATGGCCCACAGTTTGGGAGGCTCTAATCTAGAGTGAGAGTCATCTGCAATTGATGTTTGATCATCTTCAAACCTTTGAACCACCTGAATGTCATTGAGTGGCTTGAAGCATTATCCAAGAAAGCTATTTGAAACACTTATAAGTTTCTGTGGTTTGTCAAGTTTAACACAAAAATTGATGCACATGTTGTTTATTAATTCCTGATATTAGAAAACTCAAAAATAAAAATGTGTATATATGCTGGCTTGCCCAGTTTCTTTATAATAATAACTGCCCAGAATTTTTTCAACAGACCTCATATTTACCAACTATTAAATATTTCTGGATCAGCTCAAAAATAATAGAATAGTATTCCACACTATACATTGTGGTCTATGAAAACATTTTTCTCTAAAGAGCTTATCACTGAAGATGCATGGCTGCTTTATGCAGAATTTTGAGCCCCAAAGTTACAACATCACAACATTTATATAGATAATTTTTGTCTATACTTCTGAAGAATAAAACATTTTTTCATCATACATAGATCACCAACTCAAATATATTCTGTTTTTTTAATAAAATTAGTTTAATCCTTTATCCAAGTGTGAGCAAACAAAGTTTGCACCTGAAAGTATCTTCAGGACTGGGGTAAGGTGGTACAACACCAGGACAACTCGTTGCAAAGGTGGAGCAAGCTACCAACACTCCTATCTCAGTATCTCCTATAATGCAAAACACATCTCCTTGCGGATATGTCTAATGTTATGCATTAAGGGAAGGGCCACTACCCAGACTAGTTTCGACCTTTATTGAGGTCTCTTCAGTGGGAGCCAGGCCCAAGTGGAGATAACAGGCAGAAGCATTAGCAGGTCATCTCTACCTATACCGCAGTCCTGAAGATACTTTCAGGCGCAAACTTTGTTTGCTAAGACTTGGATAAAGGATTAAACTAATTTTATTATACTCTAACCAAGTGAAAAATAAACTTTCAACATCTTTCTCTAAATCCAGAGTAATTTATTAAAAAAAGGGTGGCACACCATTTGGCAACTCCTATAGGTAGAGATGACCTGCTAATGCTTCTGCCTGTTATCTCCACTTGGGCCTGGCTCCCACTGAAGAGACCTCAATAAAGGTCGAAACTAGTCTGGGTAGTGGCCCTTCCCTTAATGCATAACATTAGACATATCCGCAAGGAGATGTGTTTTGCATTATAGGAGATACTGAGACAGGAGTGTTGGTAGCTTGCTCCACCTTTGCAACGAGTTGCCCTGGTGTTGTACCACCTTACCCCAGTCCTGAAGATACTTTCAGGCGCAAACTTTGTTTGCTCACACTTGGATAAAGGATTAAACTAATTTTATTATACTCTAACCAAGTGAAAAATAAACTTTCAATTCTGTTTTTTTATATCAATTAAAACATATTTATTTTGTTCAGTGAATTAGCTTCACATCACATGCTTGAAAAAGAGATGGGTTCAAATAATTTATCACAAAGAGTTGGTAGTTTTTTTTTTCTTCTTTGTTTTTCCTCCCTACAAAAATGGGCATATGGCTATAAACAAGCACATTAAACACATAAATACAGTTTATGGACACATATAACCATCTTGTTTCAATAAAATCGAGAGTTCAGTACTGATCAAGTCCTCATGCATGAACAGGTATTATTTTAAATTCTCTTAAACAGGATACAAAAATCTGAAGGCAATGATACTTTATATACTGACAGACGTCTATCAAATCAGCAGATTTATGGTGGAATGACTTACTCAACCATCAGAACATACCCTTCATATTCTAACACTTTTCAATACATTCCAATTTGACAATCGTCCATGTTAAAATCCTACTTTCATACCTTGCTTACTACACACACTAATACAACTTTCAGAGAGACTCTCATTGTATAGTCTCACTTGCAACTGTAAATAATACTTTCAGTATCAATCTGGAACAATTTCCCTAACCAACTGAAAGTATCATGTTTTCTTTCTTCTGTTACCCACCTAGTGCTAGCATTATTTTCCTTCAACGTATTCTCAACTAATGGTCTGAACTCCTGATATTTCCTTATTTATTCATCTGTGATGAGTTTCTTTATCACAGCATGGGGTCATATGTGTGCTCCATAGTCCAGATGTAGCCAGATCTTGAACAGTAGTATCTACTAACACCATATCTCAACTTATCAGTGTCCTCCTTATCATAACAGAGATATGCTGTGTGGGTTTCAAACTTTTCGAATGTTTCTCTTGAACTTAAGCCTGCTACAATCTTCCCCACCCCCATATTCTGACTCTTGTCCACATCTTGAGCACAATTTCACCATTAGTAACATTATACTATTTGCATTCGGAAAAGCGACACTTTCCCATTACCAATATTAAAATATCTACATCACCTATTAGGCCATGTTATTAGCATATCTTCTTTGAAAGGACATACCATCAGTATGATTCTGCACACAAACAGCAAAATGCAATACACCATTTTACATCACTGATGAGACCAAGATAAGGGTCAAAATTGGTCGGGGTAGTGACCTTCCCATAATGCATAATAATATACACATCCAAAAGGAAGTATATTTTGCATTATTGGATACTAAATCAAATGATGTGAAGTCAACAATCTCTATATACAAGTAGACTAGTCATGAAGATACCTCACATGCACACTTAGGTAAGGATTAAAACAAGAATATAATTTATTTCTTGTCAAGTATAGTATACTTTATAATCAAGTGAAAAAAATTACTTACAGCATTACTTTATGTATCCCCTGCCAAACCATTTGAAATATTAATAAATAATGTAAGCAGTAGGACTCAAGCACCGAACTATGTGGCATGCCACTGGTTACACAATTTTTTTCCCATCCATAAACAACTTGTTGATAACTTTCATACAACTAGTCTTCAATCTCACTAATTAAGTGGTTAGTCATTCTCATGTCATTCAACTTGTATAACAACCTGCCATCAAATGCCTTCAAAAAGTACCAAAAATATTTAATGTATATGTCTCCTTATCCAGGAAACATTTATCACCTTATCATAAAATCAAGCAAAATGCTACAGCAAAACCTCTCCTTTATCAATTCACAGAGAACTGCAACACATGTTTTTCGATCCAAGTCCTCTTTTCTGCATTAACCAACCTTCAATATCTTAACCACAACTGCATGGAGAAAAAATAATCTACATTAGGAAACATCTGTCTTTACATTCTTTTTTTTTTTTTCCCTTCCACTTCTCTGGGGTCCTTAAACACATCAGGTCTAGTGTCAAATATGCTTTGCATATTCCCAAAAAAAATGTGCAGTAATATATCATTCAATCAATTATATTAAGATCAAACTCACTGACTACCTCAACTTACCCATGACTCATTCAACTGTACTTAATCTAGTACCTTCTCAGCTTTGCACACCACTATCTCTCTCTTTCTCTCTCTCCAATTCAAAATACAAAGTGTTTGCTCATTAATAATTTCACTACACTCTATACAGTGGTCACTTTACCATCTGTCTTTACAATGTCCAAAAAGAGCACAATATATCACCTTAGAAGTACAATATTAAATTTGCAAGTTTCCTGTTAGTTTCAGAGTTGAAGAGGAGAGCATTGTAAAACTTCAAATCTTCCTATATCTTGTTGTTTTTATTCTTCACTGTGTGACTTCAAATCTGCAGTCACACAGGTGAACTGTAAAAAGCACCATACATGTTGAAGTTCTAAAGAATGCCAAATTTTTTATACTTCTCATAAACCTTTGCTATTATACTATCAGCTAATATGGATGCAATGTAACAGGAAAGAAGACAAATTACAAATATCAACCTTGGCCACAATCATATTTTCGTATTATGAAATTCTGAATGTTCAAAAAAAACTTAAATTCATCCATGATAAATAGAAAGCAATTCTTTTTTATATGAATTTACCTCTTCTTGGTCTTCTGAAAAATTATAATAACATGTCGAGTTTTATGTTGGTTTAGGTATATTATATACAAGTAATTTTTGTAGATAAACTTAAACACTGGTTAGACATGCTTCTAAATTTTTTAGGAAATGACAACATAAACTATATTATTAATTAGAAAAACTTTAATTAATAACTAACTATATAATCCAGCATTGTTACATTGCCATCTTCAGTTATCACAAAACAATGATATGTGCATGCAGGCAATGCAAGAGTAATTTGCCAGGTACCCAAGATGGCAATGTAAAATTGCTGAAATATAAGTAGTTATTAATTAAAGTTTTTATAATTAATAATATAGTTTCCATTGTAATTTCCTAGAAAATTAGAATTATATTATATACTAGATATGAAAATCTGGTTTCCCTTCATATTATATCCAACTGCATACCAACAGAACAAGAGATTGTGCATGAGGTTATTTCATTTTGCATAATAGGAGTGAATTTTCTTCCCTACAAGATGGTCATATCACTCACTAGATTAGGAAACATTCCTCGAGGGTGTGTGTGTATTTTACAAGAGTTACTCACCAGATACATTAAGAACACAGAAGCTATGACTGCTAGATTTGATCAAGGTACCTTTCTACTATCTATTATTGGAGAGCGTTTTTCATACATTCTTGCTAAGAGAGAACTTCAGAAAAAAAATTTTCCAGAATCTCAGTAAAATTTTAGGCTATCCTGTCGAACAACTGACATGATTTTTGCTGCATGTCATATCCAGATACAAGGCACTATTTACAGGGTCTCAGTATTAAGAAATTGTGTCAGGGGAGACAGAGAGAAGAATAAGAAAAGAACATCAGATTACATGAGATCGTGTTTCTCGACCACTGGTGTCTACTGTTGATGAGGCATGTGGATCACATAATATCCTAATCAGCCATCTCCAGCTTTTTTGAAGGCAAAAATTGTCTTACTCGTTCATGCGTAACTTCCAATGATCAGATACATTTCGTTGAGAGTTTATCCATGTAACAGACAAAAATACATCTAATAGGTAGATTTCTCAATATATAACAACGTACGTCCTCCCCCCCCACTCCCAGTTAGTGTTTGTATATGCTAAGATATAATATGAACAAGGACAAGAAGACAATTTCTTGTACAAAGGTCATAACATCTTTTAAGATATTAATTTTGGGCAGTAGTTTACAAGTTATCAGGTAATATCTAAACTGTGGGTTTATGCTTACCTTAACGATTGAAGTACTCCAAATTTGGGAGACCGTATTGGTTGGGAGATTGGAATAGACTGAGGAAACATACGTCGTGGAGGCTGACGGGGGCTATGTGGCAACAACAATAAATATAACTAAATATTCCTTATACGGAAAAACAAATATATGTAAGTATGACTGAGAAACAATTATAAATATGATACCATTTTTAACAAAATTTTTCTATGACATAGTTTGCTACTCAAATTTCTGAAAAGGAAATTATGGACATTTTTTGTTCATAATTTTACCCATTTTCAATTAAAGTATGCCCAAACAATGACAAATGATGTCACAGTTAAAACATTTAAATGCATCATTCACTGTTTTACCCTCTTTCAGTAAAAAATAATAATAATAATAATAAAAATAAATAAATAAAAGCAATTTCACCGAAAAAATTAAAACATTATTATACTTGACAAGAAATTATATTCTTTTCATTCTTATTTTAACCAAGGAATAAGCAAACACTGACAGATGAAATTATCTTTGTGTTGAGAGAATTTAATAAATTAACTCTTTGTGTTGCAGTAGAGAAGCTAACATATATCACCAGCAATATTCCCTTCTCATATATGCACATATAATTACATATATTATGATGAGAGTTAAAACCATTCTGCATCCTATACACACAGGTTTGACCTTTCTTGAAGTCCCATCAGCAGAAGCTAGAACTGTTAATATCTAAGAGATAACTCAACAGCAGAAGTAAACTGATGTTTTTTGTCAGGGAACAAATGCCAGTTACAGGACAAACTCAACATCAGAATACTGCAGGTAGGCATCATTAACATAAGAAGTATCAAAAGAAAAGATGTCAATCTAAAAGAATTAGGAGAGTACCATGTTAACATGAGGAGTGTTATGGAAACAAACAATGCTAAAACAGGTGAGAATCTGTTAAATAATAAATATCAGATACTCTATTATAGACAAGAGAGATCACAAAAAGGAACTAGTAGCTATAGCATTCAATACTAAACCAAAGATTATTATGATTATATGGTATCTCCATGGTGTTTGAGACTCACTGTGGGAAATCCAAAGTAACACATTATTTTATAAATTATAAATTATATAATATAATTTAATATATATAATATATGTAATATTAAATTTAATATATATAATTTATAAATATAGAAATTATACACGCACAAAATCAATCATACCTTTCCTTAAACTACAGCAGTCCTTTGATTAATGTGCCTAATGTATTCTTTAAAACAGGCTTATTAGTCAAAAACGCACTAATCAAATATAATAACCTATGGGAAAAAAGTATAATTCATTCCTCAAATTTCTTTTATGACCTTAATTTTTTTTTATAAAAGAATCTGGATATGTCTCAGGGTCTAGTTAAAGGAAAACCATGAAACTGAAAGACAATTAAACATATTCAGAATATAAATTTATAATTCTACTTCTTAACAAAAAATTGAGCTCACATAGTCTGGCAGGTATTCTGTTCCTTTTTTTCATATAACTGACAGTATGGCCAAATTGCCTCTTCTACTCTCAGCAAATTTTACTGCTTCTCTCTTCATCAGGGTCAGCCTCTTAGCATTGCTGCTTAAAACTTCAAATGTACGAAAAATATTTTCAAATTGTTTCTGTGAAATCTCTTTTGGCTGACTGTCAGTGGCTAACTTCTTCATATTCTTCAGGATCTTCTGTTGTGCATCTAAATTTAGCACATTGGAATGACTTAGAATGAGATTTAATTAACTCTTGGACATTATCATTGTCAATCTCATCAAAACAGAGTTCATGCTTGATGTTGACAATTTCCACAACATTATCCATTTCATTAGAAAAGCCTCTAAAATCATTTGCACAATGTGGAAGAACGTGCTTCCAAATGGCTCGCATATTGTAAGCAGCAATTTCATTTGACTTTGCGACTTTATAACCAGGCTGAGATTTCTCCGATTTGCAAGAAAAGTCTTGGAAGGCATTTACTTCCAAAAAAAGACCGGTTTCATTGATGTTAAATATTTGTTGGTCACAAAAGCCAATTCTTCCACAATTATCTTCAAAATCTCTGGATAATTTGCAGCCACCTCCTTATCTGCACCTGCAGATAAGGAGGTGGCCTGTGATTCGAATATTATGTAAGCTATTTCTCTTTTTGAAATGCTCAAACCACCCACCATTAGCTTGGAATTCTTCTTCTTTTCCATCATTGATAACCCGTTCTTTCAAGGTTGCAAAGAGGCTTAATGCTTTTGATTTAATAAAGTCAGTGCTTAGTGGGATCTGTGTTTGTTACAATCTTCAATCCATGTAGAAAGAAGTCTCTCTAATTCACTCGTTATAATACTTTGATTTCGAGTGGTCTGCATGCATGATGAACTTAAAGCAGACTTACCTTTCTCTTTGTATTCAGCAGCTTTGCTTAAAATTGCTCTTATAATAGATTCACTCATTTTGTGTTCTTGTCTTATCTTTGCTCTGGACTTGCCTTGTTCATTTTTCTATATTTCACTTTTTTTCTTCCAATGAGATTACTTTTCAACTCTCTTTCACACTTCCACTTTTTTGCTCAGTAATTCTTTTACTCATGACTAAGGTTGGGAAAATACTTTCAAATAAAAAAGGAAAACAATTGCAAAGGAGGCACAAGATATGATCAACAAACTGCTATGTAATTAGCAGACGGCATAAATTTTAGCAGTAAAATTTGGAACATAGTGTACATGGAAATAGTGTTGTACTATATGCAATTAAAAAATAACTTTGTAAAATGTTTTAAATCAGTCGTCTTCTTTTTCCTAACATGAATTTTAGGCTAGGTGGCCTGTTCCAGTCTCATGCCATTTCTTTCTTGGTCTTCCATTTTAAATCAGTAACTAAATTATTTCATCCTGGTGGGTGATTTTTTTAAAATAGTTAGCCATAAAAAATGTATGCAGAGAAAATGTTTAAAATATGTAACATTCATTTTTAAGATGTATATAGGTGTAATAATCAAATTTTAGAGGCACATTAATTGCATTTTAGTATAGAAAAAAAATGACACACTAATTGAAAATGCACCAATCGGAGACGCATTAATCGAGGGATTGCTGTACTTCACTATCAGGGAACTCTCTAGTTCTGGCTATCCATTCCACTCATTCACCACTCTCCATGTGAAAAATCTAGTCCTTACTAACCCACACTCTTACACAACTTCCACAGATGACCCCTAGTTCTCTGATTGTTATATATTGAAAATTTTCCTTTGTATCAATTTTATCCAACTCCTTTATTATCTTATAAGAGTCTATTATGTCCCCTCTTTTCTGCCTATCAACCAAACTTTGTAATCCAAACACCTTCAGCCTATCATATGGAGCATTCCTCAGACCACTCAATGGTTTAGTGAATTGTCTCTCAATCGTCTCCAGAAACTTCTGATCTCCAAGAAACCCAGGTGATCAAATCTGGGCACAGTAATCAAGATTCAGCCAAATCATAGCCTTATCAAGTGGGATAATAACTTCCCTATCTTTACTTGTTAGCATGTTTTTCAACATGCAAGTAATCCTTTGAGCCATTTTACCAACTTTTACAACATGGCCTCTGAACTTCAACTCTCTGATTACCATTATCTCCAAGTCCCTAGCATCATCAATTTCCAGCAATCCAGTACCACCAATATGATAATGTAAGGTTACGCACCCAAAGTGCATAACTTTACATTTTGCAACATTAAACTGACAATCATTATCCTTTTTTCAATTTATTCAAATAATCCTGCAGGATATCTACATCACCTTTATCAACTATTGCCCTCCTCAGTTTTGCATCACCTTTATGCAATGGAACTATCTTACCCTATTTCCACTCCTGTGGAATCCTGACAGAGCAGACTCAGATTAAACATCTTCATCAGAGGCAATGCCAATTCTCTTGAACATTCACATACTACACAGGGAAACATGACATCCAATCCCACTGATATATTCAGATTGATATTTTTAAATATGCTGAACACTTCCTGTTCATCTACCTGAATTTTGATGATTGTCTGTTATATCAGCAACTGCAAAATTTCTACCTGGATGATACACTTTTGCATAAATGATCACTCAGTAACTCAACTATTTCTTTTGCCTGTCACCTTCCTACAATCAGCACAGTTGAGTCATCCTACCATACTCATTTTCTTCTCACTTGCTATGTAATGGAAAAAAACTTTCATATTTACTTTGGCCTGCTTCAATATGATTTGAATATTTGGTCTTTCTTACCATACTAGTCACTCTTCTTGCTCGCACTTTGTGCTGTCCATGATTATGCTGATGCCTTTTTCTTTTTATTCTCTCCACAGTGTTTACATTTTTGCTGCTCTTATTTTATAGCTCTACTCGTCCACTTACTCTGCACTTGGTTTATCCTCCTGACCTAGAGTATATGGTCTGATACTGATTCAAACAATCCCTAGCCACTTCCCCATGCACTATTGACATTCTTTCCTTGTAGTTTCTCAAGCCATAGCACTGCTACAAGATGCCGCTTAAGTCTTTCATAATTACCAGCCTTACGGTTCAACATAAACCCTTTCTTTACAGAGAATTCCACATGTTTGACAACTTCCCAGAAAGAGACTTCATGGTCACTCTCCCTGATTGCCTCCATAACCGGGTAGACACACATAGTGTCTACCCGGTTATGGATTCATTTTCTGATACTGTCATTATTATTATTATTATTATTCATGACACCTCCAAGGAGTCCGAAGACTCATCGCAGGAGGACACCTATTGTACAACTCTCCACTACACCGAACCTCTACCACCAATCAACATCAGCGCCATCTACTGCCAACCACAGCTAGTATTTATTGTCTGTAAATTGCGTGTGTTCTGAAGGGCCGATTTGTCTGTATGTGGGATGAAAAACCCGAGTTTCCGGGAGAAAAAAACCCTACTACCTCCGTATGAGATCGGCTGCCTCACCTTCGATTGAAAAAGTCCATATAAAGATTCCTCCCGTCATTACGAGAATAGAACTTAAATTATGGATATTGATTCAGCACTCTCAAACTCTTGGTCTCCTCCATGACATGCTGATTGAGGTAATTATCCCTTGGCAGCTATATAAATTCCACTTCCATCTTGCCATGCTCTCTTTCTTCCGACCAATCTATGTTCCCATAATTGAAGTCTCTCACAATAATTGCTCAGCTTGCACTCATTGTACTTATTTGCTAATGCATGGCATCTAAATCTTCCTGTGGATCCCCTGGTCTGTAGCAGCAACAAACAATATATTTTATCCTACTGGCTCACTCTTACACTAGACAGTCTCAAATAAACCATCTCCCAAGACCTAACTCCACTTTAAGTTCTAATTTTGTTGGCTGTAGTTCTTTGCTATCATCAGCAATACTCTACCCCCCCCCCCTGCCCTATTCCCTCTATCCTCCCTGAAAATATAATACCCTTTGCATTCTATCCCTGTTACATTCTATAATTTTTGGCAAAGTCAAGCTGACCAACCAAAAACTTCTCTCCCTTATTCCTAATATTTCTGGCATTCATGTACATGCATTTCAACATCTCCTTGTACCCACAATTACTCTTCTGTGATGTCACTGACAATCTATTTGAATCAGAAACCTGTGAAATCACATTTAGCATCAATCTTTTCAGTAAACACACAAATTTACTCCATAGGTGGCTAGACACATAATTGATTGCATCTCTCCTTATGTCTCATTTCTCTGGTTTGCACTTCCAAACTCTCACTAAACAACACTTTCTCCAAACATCTAATTCCAAAAACCATTTAAATATTTAGATTCACTCCATACTTCTATAAACTGCACACAATTCTTCCTGCACAATCTTCTCATTGAATCATTAGCAATCATAGCCCTTCTTCTCAACTCTGTCCTATCATACTGAGGCAGCAGACTGATATCTTTTCTTCCTTAATCTTCATTTTTGCTTCTTTCATATCTTCTGTCATTGCATATTTCTCCCCTTTTAAATCATTTGTTTCTGCCATAACAATCATCTTATTTACTCCTCCCTTCTACAAACTAATAGCTTCAGTAACACCATTGATTTTCACAAGTTGGGAAACACACTTACCAAATTCTCATTAAGTATACCTTTTATCATTGAATCTCCATACAATACCTTCTCCTTATTTCCAGTTTCTTGCCCTTTCATACTTTTCACATTCATTTTTTCTTTCATTCTTCACACCACAATCATTTTCCCAGCTGTTCTAGCTCCCATTTTGTCCTTTGAAGCACACCATTTCACTGCTTAATGTCACCTCATCACCCACATTGCTTTTAATGACTTCTTTCTGTTCAGAACACTTTTGCCATTCTTTCTTACATTGCTAATATTCATCACTTCATTTCCTCACTTTCCACATGACTAGCATTTCTTCTACTCGCTCATGAAATGTTTATGACACTGTCTATCCATTCTCCCTCATGCTGAACTCAGTGAATAATGGAGCCATAGCTGCCACCTCTTTTTTTTTTTTTTTTTTTTTTTTTTGGGGGGGGGGGGGGGGCATGAGCATAAACAAGTGTCACTGTCCACTTATATTTGAAATGTGCTCACGTAGTTCTACTTGAAATCACCTACTAATCCAGTTTATCTTAGTGTAGTGCATGTCCTGTTGATAAGTCTTTTATTTTAGTAAATATTAGTAATTTTAATAATTATTTTTAGTTATATCTTGCTTATTTTAAGTTATGTCGAGCATATCTGTTTTTGTTGAATTTAATGCAGGATATCATTTAGAAAGCATTTTTATTCATGGCACTAGTGCATACAAGGAATAAAAATGCTTTCTAAATAATATCCTGCATTAAATTTCACAAGAACAGATATGCTCGACATAACTTAAAATAAGCAAGATATAACAAAAAATAATTATTAAAATTACTAATATTTACTAAAATAAAAGACATATCAACAGGACATGCACTACACTAAGATAAACTGGATTAGTAGGTGATTTCAAGTAGAACTATGTGGGCACATTTCAAATATAAGTGGACAGTGACACTTGTTTGTGCTCATGCCCTCCCCCACCCCACCCCCCAAAAAAAATCTGCAAAAGAATTGGTGGAATTTTCTGAATCATTAGTGAAAGCAGCTGACAAAGAAAAATGAAAAGTTGGTCCTTGGAGATGTAAACAGCAGATTAGAAAAGAATACCAGGTGCAGAAATGTTTTGCTTGGAGAAATGGTCAAAGCCAAAAATAATGGTAAATGCATGCTAGATTTCAGTTCAGGATATGGACAAGCCATTACTAACACCATGTCAACAAAATAAAAGCTGTGCACAAATTCACGAGAGAAGATACAAGAAATGAGTCAAGTATTATGGGTACCAATGTTTTCACACTTAATGAAACATGGGGGATTTGAAATATGGAATGATATCTATTTAGTTCTAAGTATATAAAAATCAGTATTATATTGAAAAAAAATGTTAGAAAGTTTTAAAATGAAATCAAAGTTGAGCAGCTTTCAGAGGTAAACAGTAGGTTGAAATGTACAAATATTATTGGAGGAAAAAAAAAAGTTTGAAAACAATAACTATGCCTTGGAGTCTGAGCAGTAAACTGTACAGAAAACTCTGATTCAGCAAGCACAGCATGTGGTGATGATATCTGCAAGAATAAAAAAAAATCAGAATGCCATTATGGACTGTCATGGAAAAGAAGAAAGTGCAACAGTTCCCAGCAAATATTGGCAAATGAAACAAGAAGTGAACAGTTGTAGAAAATATTCATTTTATAGGCTACAAAATGAGACAGAACGGTGAAAATATTCAAGAATGTATATCAATCAGGAATACCTATTAATACATGAGGTAGAAAAAGCCATCGGACACCTGAAATGTGGAAAGTAGCACAAGTAAATAATATTCAACCAGAAAAGATCAAGTATGGAATAAAAGTTTAACACTGCATTATTCAGAAGGCATGAAGGTCGAAATCTGGATGAATGACATTGAGCAATCAAAGTTGCCATCCATAAAAAAAAAAGGGAAATAAAGATGATAATTACAGAGGGATTTTCATTCTGAATGTTCCAGGTAAGATTTATGCAAGAATACTTGAGAATCAGCTAAGAAAAATTCTTTACAAGAAATTTTGGAAAGAAGATGGGATTCAGACCAAACAGAGGTGGTCAGAATCAGATTTTCACTTTGAGAGATAGTTGATAAACCATAATAATATAATATGGACATGTATTTTAGTTTTGCAGGTTGGGTCTAGAAAAAGCAAATAGATATAGATAGGCAGATCTAGACAAAGTGTCAAGAGAAAAGCCCTTCAAAAAGTTACAATTATATGTAGGAGTAAACAAAACATTCATACATATATAAATGTTTTGTAGATAGACTATGTCTATATTTACATAGTCTATGTAAATATAGACACACACAGTCTATATTTAAGTTGTATGTTAGCAATTAAAACTGAAAGAGAATACAGGAAGAGAATTCAATGTAAATTCAGATGTAACAAGGATGAACACTCTTCTCACTCTTATCCATATGGATCACATTATGAAAGAAAGTGGCAACAAACCTGATATCAAAATTGTAGATATTTTTAACTCTTTACTTCATGCAGATGATCTTATACCCTACATAAATCCAGAAAAATTCTTCGGGATTCTTTGATTGAATAATTGCTGTAACAAATTTGTTACGAAAATCAACTTAAAACACAACTTATATTCTACTGAGAACACCTACAGAACAATATTCCAGCTATTTTAGCACAGCTTTAGTGAAAACAAATAACAGAATAAAC
This sequence comes from Typopeltis vanoorti, assembly GCF_054136105.1. NCBI lineage: Eukaryota > Metazoa > Arthropoda > Arachnida > Uropygi > Thelyphonidae > Typopeltis > Typopeltis vanoorti. The sequence goes on from NC_143554.1 coordinate 32,000,261, forward strand.
AAAGCTGGTATAGTGTGGTGCCAGTTGAATAAATTTATCTGGACCGAAGAAAGAAATTAGTCAACACACTAAATTAGTAATACATAAGAAAATAGCTGCATATTAAAATTGATGTTAAGAAGGAAAATTACGTTTTTAGCATTTGAAAATAGATTAGCATCCCTTGGATTAGTGGAACTAATTTAAAGTAGCATGGTCAAGAAAGGTGAGCAGCATACACCCTCTGTCCAAAAAGAAACTGAACTTTTGATAGAAAATAAAACACAGGCCAATTATAATTATTCAAATCATTTATTTCAATCAATATACTCTCTCTCAGCTTTGATACAGTGTTTGGCATGGTTAATTAATTCGTTAAATGAGTTTTTTTATATCGGTTTTTGGTATACTGTTGAGGGTCATGGTTACTGCTGCTTGAATATTTTCAATGGTGTCGTATCGCTTTCCTTTCATCAGCAAATGAAGTCGAGGGGGGAAGAGAAAGAAGTCACAGGGTGATAAATCAGTTTGTGTTGAATCATTCGCTGTATTCGCCTGATTTAGCACCCTTACGAAGGCCCAAACTCCCGGTCAAAATGTTGTGCACAGTTGATTTTGGAATCCCCGATTCATCTTCAATCAATCTCATAGACGATTTAAGGTTTTCTTTGATGAAATCATGCACATTTTAGTTGTTAACTTTGCTCAGGCCAGTTTTTGGATGGCCCAGCTTTTCGTTGTCCTCAAGCATCTCACGACCACGTTTAAATCGCTTAAACTATTCGTAAATGTGAGTATGGGATAAACATTCATCACCATATGCTTTTTGAAGCATTTGATGCATTTCGGTAAAACTTTTACCAAGTCTAACACAAAAGTCAATCACAGCTCTCTGTTTGAAACTCATCTTCCAACCATTCGTCAAACACTGTCACTCTTGGCACTATAACTCGACTTCTAATGAAACAAATGTCATAAACAGTTGACACAACACTAATGAAGGTTGCCGCTTTCGACAACAAAAAGATACAACAGGTGGCGCCACTAGTTTCTTCTATTTTCAAAAAGTTTGGTTCTTTTTGGACAGGGGGTATAGGTGGTTGATGGCAGGAAAAAGATCTGGGGGAAGTCTAAGCTATAGGTGGATTGATGGGTGCCTTAGAAGACTGAAACATAAGATTAATTTGGAGGAAAATTGTTGATAGAAAGTTAATAATAATGCAAACTTCATCAGCTATACTATCATAGTGTCCTGTACACCTGGTGAGATGCGGTGATTGGTTCATTCAATCCAATACCCTTGGAGGGTAATGGATGTAGTAGCCAATGAAGTTCTGAGGCTCGGCTATTGCTGTTACCCCCCCTGCCATGATCAGAGCTTTAATAGCTCAACACGTTATCCCTACACTAGCCTCTACAGATAATGGGGAAGATGAAAAGCATTCTTGCTTTGCCCCTTTAAGCCAGTCCTTATAAGGACTATAAGGACACCTGAGGAAATTATTGGATACATAAAGCAATCTGACATGAAATCAAGATAGCCTAGTAATGAGGTTTTTTTTTCATGCATAAAAGAGGTATGCTTACACTCTGGTAAAATAAGGACGAAAACAAGAATTTAGTTGCTTGTCAAGTATACAATACTTTAAAAAGTGAAAGGAAACTTAATATTAAAGGAAAATTAATATTAAAATATTAATTGGAACAAGGATTCATTTATGTTTTCGGAGTTTGTTCCAGATGACAGCTAAAAATAGAGTTAAAAAGGTAATATAGTAAAAAGCAGCAATATGATTTGAGAAGATTCCATTACGATGTTTTATTCAAATCCCATCCCTATCCAAACTGGTTCCTGATGCCCTTGTTAAAATAATTAATGAAATAAACAGATATAAAATTAATGCTCTGCACTGCTAAGATTTAATCATTTACACCAATGCTTCCCAAACTTATGGATGCCAAAGCTCCCTTTGGAAAAATTAAAATATTTTGCAGTCCTCTTTGAAATAAAAAATCGTAATATAGACATATATTATTATAATATTTATTATATTTATATTCAATACAATTTATATTCAAGATTTTGCGTTTGTAATCTTTTTTGTGTTTTTTATCAATACCTTTGAAATGAAACTTATATGAATAAGCATATATTTACTAATATTCATTAATCGCCAAAATACGCAAGAAGCAAAATTTGTGAACCAACAACAATGTGTGATTTTTTCCATTAAAATATAAAAAAGAACAAAAAAGAAATAACAAATAATAAAAATTAAATACATTTCTTTTAAGATTAAAAAAAAATCTACTTAGTCTTAAAACATTTTAAATTAGTTTTCATTATTTCATGGCCTCCCTCAACAAAATGTACGGCCCACAGTTTGGGAAGCACAGATTTACACAATTCAGTAGTAAAACTTTAATAGAAATATTCTGTCTCTGGTTATTGAAGTATGTTTTAGGTGGAACAATCAACATATGATTACAACAGCCCCAAAAAGGACACAAATAAGGGTATTCATTCAAGCTAATATTTCTTTGATCGTGTATTAGAGTTTAGGTTCAAGAGATTGGCTGAAATGACTTGAAAAAGTTATATATTTAGTTTCTCAAGTAGTCTTCAGATTATCTTACCTTCAACCAACCATACAATAAATGTGCAATAAGGTTAGTAACCTTTCTGGCAAAGACTGGCAAAAAAACACTACATTAAAAATAAGCTTATTCAAAAGAGATATAAAGAGAATTTTCTGGGAACTATATATGCAAACTGTAAGCAGCATATTATATTGATGAAAATTTGCTAAAAGAAGTGAATGGATACAGAATAAAAATTTAAGAGACATTACTAAAGTGTTTATAGTATCATATTGGATAACTGTAATGAAGAGAATACTAACGTTTACAAAAAAATAAAATTATTCTGCTACTTTACTAGGCTTTAATAAGAAACTTGAACTGCTATGTGCACATATGTTCACCAAGATTTCAAGAATATTGGGGTGTTTTTAAAAGATCCAACAGTAAGTAGGGGAAGACAGGAATCTTTTTTTTTTTTTATATGGCCTTTTTCAATTAAAGTTAAGTTAGCCGATTTCGTACGAAGGTAGCAGGGTTTTCCCTTCCAGAAACTTGGGATTTTCATCCCTTGCACAGGCAAATCAGTCATGAAAACATATGAGAACATACACAATTTATAGACAAAAAAGTACTGTTGTTGGTAGTGGTGGTTGTGATGGGTGGTATATGGCTGTGTAGGTAAGGAATTATATAGTAGGAGAGACAGAGAGATGAGTGGAGTGCCATTCCACAATGATTCCTGGGACTCTTTGGTGGTGTCAAGCAATAATAATGAATTACTTGACTACGGAATGTATAATGTTCAAATAACTATTTAAAGTTCCTTAGGGGTGCTTAAGGGTCAAAGCTGTATAACTGAGAGGAGACCTCCACATAGCCTTTAAAGGAATGCGGAGAACCGACCAGGGCTTCTGACCTAATGTCCAATCCTCACCTTCTCGTGGTGCACCCTGTTGGGTATCTGCTTTGATACTGAACGAACGAGGATGGGCTGGCAATTTGGGATTTAGCCGACCAAATTGTATTCTTATTGGTTAAACCAAAATAAAAATGATGGTACAACATGACAAAATTTCATGCCGGCTGGGGCGTCGCCCGGTTAAACAAGGCCCCCGTTGTTTTTGCCAGGGAACCAGGGCGAACAGCGAAAAGTCAGCTACTGGAACAAATCTGAAAACAAACCCCAACTCAACATCACCAGAGTTAAAGATCGGTACTATCAACGTAAGAAGCCTGAATGGCAAAGAAATGGAGCTAGCTGAGGAATTAGATAAGTACCAGATCGACATAATAGAGGTGACTGAAACAAAAAAAGACCAAAACTGGTGAGATCTTTCTGAGCAATAAATACAAAATGTTATATTCAGGCAATGACAATCAAGGAAAAGAAGGAGTAGCCATAGTATTCAACACAAAATACGAGGCTAATCTTCTTGAATGGCAGTCAGTCTCAAGTAGAGTAATGTGGGCAAATATGAGAATGGGGAACTGGACAATGAGACTTATTTGTGCCTATGGTCCCACAGAAGGTTCTACTAAGGTAGAAGTGGAGGAATTTTTTGAGGCTTTAGAAAAAGCAACTGACACAATGAAAAAGGAAAAGTTGGTCCTTGTTGGGGATCTAAATAGTAGAGTAGGAAATGATTGTGAGACATACAAAAATATTTTGGGAAAATTTGGAGAAAAGAGCAAAGCTAATAATAATGGCAAATATCTGTTGGATTTCTGCTCAGGACATGGACTGGTTATTACTAACACCATGTTCCAACATAAAAATGTGCACAAATTCACATGGAGAGAAGAGGCTAGGAATAAGAAAAGTCTCATTGACTATGTTATTGTTGATAGTGATGTTTTCTCCCTGGTGCAGGACACCAGAGTGTACAGAGGATTTGAAATTGGAAGTGATCACTATTTAGTCGTGAGCAGGATAAAATTGAATTCCATATTGAAAAGAATAACATGTAAGAAAGTTTTAAAGCGAATAAAAGTTGAGCAGCTCTCAGATGTGAACTGTAGACTAAAATACAGAAATATTATTGAAAAGAAAATGAAAGAGTTTGAGAACAGGAATCAAACCTTGGAGATTCAGTGGCAAACTCTGAAGGAAACATTGATTGATTCTGCCAGAGAGGCATGTGGTGAGGTTGTGTGCAAAGATAAAAAAATCAGAACTCCCTGGTGGACACAGGAAGTTAAAGAGGCAGTGAAGGAAAAGAAGAAAGCATATCAAAAGTTCCTGGCAAATAAGTCAGCTTTTACTCTTACAGAATACAGAGACAAATGTAAGAAAGCTAAACAGTGTGTAAAACTAGCTAAACAAAAGTCATGGGAGGACTTTGGCAAGAATATAGAAAATAAATATCAAGAAGGTGGCAAAATATTCTGGAGGTTGTTGAAGAAGCTTAGGAATGGAGGAAAGAGTGCTGTAAAAGGAATTAGAGATGATAAAGGTGAAATGAAAACAGGAGAAAAAGATATTCTTGACGTATGGAGTAATTACTTTGAAAAACTGCTAAATGAAACAAGCAGTGATGACAGCACAGTGATAAAAAACACTGACCAGGCATGCAGTCAGGAATACATATCCATACTTGAAGTAGAAAAAGCCATCAAAGGCTTGAAATGTGGAAAGGCAGCAGGAGTAGATGATATTCGACCAGAAATGCTGAAGTATGGTGGTATAAGAGTCTTACAGTGGCTGCACAGCATAGTTCAGAAAGCCTGGACAGAGGGACGAATTCCCGATGATTGGAGTAGAGCTCTCATAGTACCCATATATAAAAAGGGAAATAAAACCGAATGTGAGAATTACAGAGGTATTTCCCTACTGAGTGTTCCTGGCAAGATCTATGCAAGTATACTTGAGAAACGGTTGAGAAGAATTGTGGAGGAAAAGCTTGGTGAAGAACAAGCTGGATTCAGGCCAAATAGAGGCTGTCAGGATCAGATCTTCACTTTACGACAAATAGTCGAGAAAGCATGGGAATATAACAAAGATCTGTATTTAAGTTTTGTCGATTTGGAAAAGGCATATGACAAGGTGCCAAGAGAGAAGCTATTCAATACGCTGCAGTTATATGGTGTCAATGGGGCATTATATCAAGCAATACTTAGTCTTTATTTGAGTTGTGAGTCAGCAGTTAGAATTGAAGGAAGTACAGGAAGATGGTTTAATGTTAAATCTGGTGTGAGACAAGGATGTACATTATCCCCTCTGTTATTCATTATCTATATGGATCACATTATGAAGGAATGTGGTATTAAACCTGATATCAAAATTGGAGATGTTAATGTCAGCTCTTTGCTTTATGCGGATGATGTTATACTTCTAAATAAATCTGCTACAAGTCTGCAAGATTCTCTGACTAAATTGAATAGCTGTTGTAATAGATATGGTATGAAGGTCAGCAATAAAAAGACAAAGACAATGAAAATAGGCAGAATCATTGAAAATGTCAACTGTGTTGTGAATGGAGAACCTGTGGAACAAGTAAAACATTTCAGCTACTTAGGCACAATTTTTACTGAAGATAGTAAACTAAATATAGAAATAGACAACAGAATCAGCAAAGCTGGTATGGTGGGAAGTCAGTTGAATAAATTCATATGGAATAAGAAAGAAATTAGTCGGAACACTAAATTAGCTGTATACAAGACAGTGTTCAAACCAATTTTAACTTATGGATCTGAGAGCTGGGTCAGAAGTAAAACACTTGACCAAAGACTAGAGACCGCAGATATGACAGTCCTAAGAAAGATTAGAGGCGTGAACAGATGGCATCAATGGCAATATCATATTAAAAATGAGGATATTAGGAAAGAACTTGACATTGTCAGCATCCAGGAATGCGTTAGCAGAGCTAATCTCAGATGGTATGGTCACTTAAATAGAATGGGAGAGGAAAGATTAGCAAAACAAGTGTTCTCTGCCAGGTTGGCAGGAAAACGACCCAGAGGAAGACCAAGATATAGGTGGATTGATACAGTACAAAGTGCCTTAGACGATAGAAATATAAGATCTGATAATGTTGGAGTCTTGACAAGTAACAGACTGATTTGGAGGAAAATTGTAGATAGGAAGTTAGTAATATTGTAATTTTTTCATGTAGTACTGTCATATCCTGTACACCCCTTGAGGGTACATGGCAGGAATTTGATGATGATGATGATGTTCTTGCAATTTAGCCAACTTTGGACAGACTGTCAGATTAGATAATATACACATTGAAGAACATAAAACCTACATCCACAACCATCTGTATGGCAATTGAGAATAACAGACCGTGCTCTGTATATTCCTTCTCACAGGATTAAATGAAAGATGACATCTGTGCTGCAGAGAAGTACTATAGGTCTGAGAGATATTTCTGAAGTAACATCAGCTATGAAACACTCTCCCAACCTCAACAAGTTGTGCTTTACCACAGCCGTAATTTGTGTTCTGAAGTCAGTAGTTAGAAATGCAGCAAAATATTAGTAAGCTCAATAAATTCTTTTATTCTTCTGATATTGTTTATGCTATGAAGAACTGTTATGAGTGATCAATGAAATTGCACGTATAATACCCACCTGATGAAATGGTCCTCAAAGTTTAAGAAATAGAGGATAGGAGAGGAGATATCATAGAAACAAGTTAGTAATGGAGATATAACAGTACAGATACCAGTAAGCTTTTGAAGCATACAGGTAATGATAGAAATCAGGGTCATTTCTGGAAGATGAAAAAAAGTGTAGCTAGAAAGCAAGCGATGTCCAGGTTCTTTTTATGGCATGCAGTGAGTTGTGGAATTCAGGTCCTCCCTCAATGTGCCCTTGCTCTTCCTGGAGGAGTCATGATAATAATATATGCATGCCTTTTGGTAATATATCAGCATCCATTCATTAAAAAACATATCCACTTTGAATAATGGCTATAAGCTGGCTAAGAACTAGAGACAATCATATTCTACCAGAAATAGCAACAAAAGTGGCAGCCCATGGATGCTACCAGAGTATGCAGTCAAGGGATTAGGTTATTTACCTTCATTACTTTGCAACTTTATTCATTTTTTTCTTGTATACTGATTACACTGTATATTTAACACCTACATAGTAACAAATTCTACTCTGTGAATGTGTTACTATGTAGATATGAAATATTGGTATTAAACACTGGTGAAATTTTAGAAATTCATTAAATCTTTCTGGCATATATATAACAACATTTCAGTCTAAAAACTTAGTGAAAATGTGAAAATGCAACTGTCAGGCATCGTCATACAGTCAATGAAAATCATAATTATAAAGTCAATGAAAGTCATCATAGAAATAATTTTTGTTCCTTTGTACAAACTATCACAAAATACTAGTAATCTTCACCCACACATATTTTTTGTTATTTAACTGGTGTGATTCCACAAAAGACATCATCATCAAATTCCTACCTCAAGGGGTGTGTACAGAATATGATAGCACTATATGAAAAATTTACATCATTACCAACTTCCTATCTACAATTTTCCTCCAAATCAGTCTGCTACTTGTCAAGACTCCAACAATATCAGATCTTATAATTCTATTCTAAGGCACTTTGTAGCGTATCAATTCACCTATATCTTGGTCTTCCTCTGGGTCGTTTTCCTACCAACCTGGCAGAGAACACTTGTTTTGCTAATCTTTCCTCACCCATTCTGTTCAAGTGACCATACCACCTGAGATTAGCTCTGCTAACGCATTCCTGGATGCTGACAATGTCAAGTTCTTTCCAAATATCCTCATTTTTAATATGATATTGCCAGTGATGCCATCTGTTCATGACTCTAATCTTTCTCAGAACTCTCATATCTGCGGTCTCTAATCTTTGGTCAAGTGTTTTACTTCTGCCCTCGCTCTCAGATCCATAAGTTAAAACTAGTTTGAACATTCATGACTTATTTTTCACGGTATTAACAACACCACAAACACTTTTATCAACAAAGATGTTTTATTAACGTTTAGCAAGTATTATAAACGAGGCTAAGCCTCCAAAAAGCAATATGCCACGTAAGCAAATAACTGCCCTAAAAAAAAAAGTTATATAATAATAAAAATATTATTATTACAAAAGCCGATAAAGAAAATGCAACAGTTATCATGAATAAAGAAGAGTATAACAGAAAAATGCAAGATCTCATATGTGACAGTTCCACATATCAAATTATACATCGAGACCCTACGATGACTCAAAAGAAAAGTCAGAAAATTACTGAAAAAAGTGACATCATGGCCCAAAGAAATCATCCGGAAAATAAAACCAATTCATGTTAAACCACCCCTTATTTATGGATTACCAAAAATCCACAAAACTAATATTCCCCTACGCCCCATAGTTGATAGCATAGATAGTCCCACATATAAACTGGCCTGGCATTTAGCCCAAGTCGCTTGCCCCCCCTTACTGGCAACTCCTCTACTTTTGTAAAAAATTCAATCCATTTCAAAACACTGATTAAAAATCTAATCCTAAAAGATTCAGACATAATGGTTAGTTTCGATGTCACCTCCTTATTTACCAATGTGCCACTTATAGACACTCTTGATTTAATCAAGTCTAAATTTCCCCCCAGATATTTGAATTATTTCAATTTACCACGAATGCAGGTTACTTTACATTGGGGGGGGGGGGGGAATTCTACAAACAGATTAATGGTACTGCTATGGGTTTAGCTTTTTGTTTCTGTATTCTCTAAGAGCACAAGCTGACTTATTTGCCAGAAACTTTTGATATGCTTTCTTCTTTTCCTTCACTGCTTTTTTAACTTCCTGTGTCCATCATTAAGTTCTGATTTTTCTATCACTGCAGACAACCTTACCACATGCCTCTCTGGTTGAATCAATCAGTTTTTTCAAGGCTTGCCACTGAATCTCCAAGATTTGATTCCTGTTCTCAAACTCTTTCATTTTTTCTTCAATAATCTTTGTGTATTTTAGTCTACAGTTCACATATGAGAGCTGCTCAACTTTAATTCGCTTTAAAACTTTCTTACATGTTATTCTTTTCAATATGAAATTCAATTTATCCTGCTCAAGACTAAATAGTGAATCACTTCCAATTTCAAACCTCTGCACACACTGGTGTTCTGCACCAGGGAGAAAATATTTCTGAAAACATTCCTTGCCTCTTCTCTCCATGTGAATTTGTGCACATTTTTATGATGGAACATGGTGTTAGTAATAACCAGTCCATGTCCTGAGCAGAAATCCAACAGGTATTTGCCATTATTAACTTTGCTCTTTTCTCCAAATTTTCCCAAAATATTTTTGTATGTCTCACAATCATTTCCTACTCTGCTATTTAGATCCTCAACAAGGACCAACTTTTCCTTTTTCATTATGTTAGTTGCTTTCTCTAAAGCCTCAAAAAATTCCTCCACTTCTACCTTAGTAGAACCTTCTGTGGGACCATAGGCACAAATAATTCTCACGAATACCTCTGTCAATGTTGTGAAAAAAATCCATCAGGAGCACCTTATTCAGTGCAATGGCGAAATCATGTCCTTTGATAAAACAAAACGTTCACTGTCTGTTAGTGGGAGTCCGGAAACATTGATAACTACTTTATCTATATCAAAAACATTAATACTAGATCTAAGCAGGCTGACCAGTGATTCAAACTTGTGTTTTAACTTCTCAAGAGAATCATTAAAAACCTTTAGCTAAGAATTAGAAGATATGCACACTATAGTGTTAAAAGTTTCAGCCATTAAAACAAATTCTAGAGCATTCTTGATGTCCATAATTTCTCTATTTAAGAGGGATAGAGATTTTTTAGCTTCGTGTAGCTGATAATTTAAAAGAGACTTACTAGCTTTGAAAAAGATCCGATGAGCTCTTTGAGACCTAAAAACTTCTTTTATTTTACAGCAGGTAGGAATAACCTGAGCCATTTTACAATGCTTTAGGAATATTATTCTGTTAATGCATTTAGCCTTCTTTACCGATACTTTACCATATCTAACACACTGTTTGAAAATTGACTCGCTGTAAAGTCTCGAAATAAGTTTTAATAAGGGATACCGTGAGTAGACATACAGATACAAAATTAATAATGGAAAAACTCACGTAAAAAGATTATTTAATAGTATAACTTTTGCCTGCATGTCACAGGCATCTTCAGTACATTTTAAGCTGAAATTAAACAATAACTGATAATTCCAAAAAGCACCAACTAAGTAGCTAATGTAAGATAACGAAAAAGGTCAATAAATTTCCAAACTTTAAAAAGAAAAATAAATAAATAAATAAATAAATTATATATATATATATATATAATAAAAAGTTAGGAAAGATTAGCTGATTTATAAAGCTAATTTATAAAGCACTATCTAACATAAAGGGGACATACATAAACCATCAGACCTGTTTAAGTTAGGAGAGTGAAGAATTAGAAGCATATCTTTTAATTCTTACCTAAAGGTTTTTAATGATTCTCATGATATGTTAAAACGCAAGTGTGAATCACTGGTCAGCCTGCCTAGATCCCGTACTAATGTTATTGATACAGATAAAGTAGTTATCAATGTTTCTGGATGTCCACTAACAGACAGTGAACGTTGCCGTTGCGCAGAATAAGGTGCCCCTGATGGGTTTTTTTTTTATAATATAGACAGAGGTATTCGATCTTTATCCTAAAAAACAGCCAACAGGTTATGTTTTGAATGTGCAAAAATTCTTTTTAATGCAAAGCCTCCTCGTCCTAATCTTTCTTACTGTGCATTTAAAGCACTGAAATCACTGAAGAATAATAATAATTTAATTATTACAAAAGCTGACAAAGGGAAGGCTGTAGTTATTCAAGATAGGAAGGAATATGAGAGAAAAATGTCTCTATTACTCCACGACTATTCAACTTATAGGCCTTTTACATCGGATCCTACCGGGAGTCAATTGAAGAGACTTAATTCTCTTATAGATAATGTATCTACATGGGATGAAGATCAAAAGAAAAATCTTAAAACCCTTTTCGGTCGTCCACCTAGATTGTATGGTCTTCCGAAAGTTCATTAACCAGGCATTCCGTTGAGGCTAGTTGTAGATTGTATAGGTTGTCCTACTTACAAAATTTCAAAATTTTTATCAAATTTACTCACTTCAACTAGAAGAACTGATACTTATATATAAAAAATACCTTGGATTTCAAAAATAAAATTTCAGATCTTCATTTAGACATTTCGGATATCATGATCAGTTTAGGTGTTATATCTTTATTTACAAATGTTCCTTTATCTGAAAGCATTGAATTACTGCAACAGGAATTTCCTTTAGACATTGTAAAAATATTTGATTTTGTAATATATTCTGGTTATTTTTCCTTTAAAAATAAGTTGTATCAACAAATTGAAGGAACATCAATGGGCAATCCTCTTTTTCCTGCTATCACCAACTTCTTTATGAAACATTTCTCCCAGACCTACTCGTTGGTTCAGATATGTCGATGACATTTTTTCTATATGGAATGGCTCTTTGGATGAACTTCAATAGTTTCTCTCTAAGTTAAATGCACTTCATCCAAGAATCCAGTTTACCCTAGAAGTAGAATCAAATAAGCAGTTAGTCTTTTTAGATCTTTTAATTCTTCGCCAACCAGATGGTAACCTACATTTCTCAGTCTGTAGAAAGAAGACTCATACAGGCCATTATATCCATGCTGAATCTCATCACCATCCCAGTCAAAAGTCAGGAACTATTAAAGCACTGGTTCATTGGGCCCACTCCTTTTGTTCTTCAGACAATCTATTACAGAAAGAACTGCAATATATTATTTCTTCCTTTCTATCTAATGGATATAAGAATTCTTTCATCAAAACAGCTTTGAGTAGTTTTAATATGTCTTACTCTTCAAATACAGAAGAAATAACGTACAAGGCATTAGTGAATGTATAGCAAAAAGTTTTAAAACCACTGAATATTTTTGTTGCTTTTTGACTGTTCAGAGAAATCTCCACCTTTCTCACTTCTCCTAAGGACAGGCTTCTACATCTTAATTATCCAGGTATCTACCAGATTCCTTGCTCTTGTGGATTATCTTATTTCGGACAAACAGGAAGATCTGCCTCCATTCAGCTAGAAGAACACCAGTCCTATATTCAATACCTTGAATCTGAACAGTCTGGACTTGCAGAACATGCCATCATCACTAGACATAGAGTTCACTGGAAGAAGACAAGAGTCCTTCACAAAAGTCGGTTCCTCATGGAACGGTTTGATAAAGAAACATGTGAAACTTTACTCTCCTAACTTAAACAGATCCGATGATTTACGTCTATCCCCTTTATGGGAGATAGTACTTTATAAATCAGCTAATCTTTCCTAACATTTTATTTTATATATATATATATTTTTAGTTAGGAAATTTATTGACCTTTTTAGTTATCTTACATTAGCTACTTAGGTAGTGCTTTTTGGAACTGTCAGTTATTGTTTAATTTCAGCTTAAAATGTAATGAAGATGCTTGTGACACACAAGCGAAAATTATACTATTAAATAATCTTTTTATGTGAGTTTTTCCGTTATTAATTTTGTATTTACATACTTGGTTCTTATGTGTATTCTTTATTGAACACAGATGCATTCAATAAAGAAAACTGTCAACTTTTCATAAAAATATTTATAAAAATTGACAAACATTTATAGATATATTTATAAAAATCATAAATTCAAAGTAAATATAAACAGTGATTTCAAATGCCTGAATGTTTTACGCTATTTACAATAACTAAAAAAAATCAATTACAGAATATGAAAAAAAAAAAGTCAGAGTGATTATATTACTTTGTATTACAAGCACCTTCATAGTACAATTGGAAGAATGATGGTACGTTGAATCCTTTGACTGGAAAAGGCATAAGTTCTATTCTCGTCATGACAGGAGGAACCGATCTCATATGGAGGTAGCATGGTTTTTCCCTCTGGGAAACTTGGGTTTTTCATCCCACATATAGACAAAACTAATAATATATAGTGGTGGTGGGCACTATATGGCATTGGTGTAGATGATGGATGGAAGTGGTGAAGATGGAGAGCTGTAGAGACATTGCCCTCCCTCAATGAGTTTTTGGACTCCTTGGAGGTGTCACGATAAAATAATAATAATACTTTTCTTGTTCTGAGTACTGAAGAGAATTTTACTTGATATTATGTATGTCCACCTATTAAATTTACCTTAAATGTTTATGTAAACAATGAAAAACTATACCTACTGTGCTAAAGAGGAGTAACCCTGAAGGTTAATCAGATAACTGCCATGAATTTGCATAGGATGGTGGAGAAATAATGAATGCAAGTAATTCAAGTCTCAATAAACCCAGAATGCTGAATAGCCTTAAAAATTAAAAGCTACCAGTTGATTTGTATCATTCAGTACTTCTATCAGTTTATTTCAAATTCTAAATACTTTCTTGTAAAAAACAGCCAAATTTTGTTTTCTACTGCTTAGTAGGTGTTTTATGAGAGGTTATCATGCTAGCATAAATATTTTACATTTATCTCTCTTTACTTTTATACTGAGTTATATTTCCTATTAATTTTTATTAGTATTATGCAAGTTACTAAATACACAGTCATTATTCCATACAGATAGTAGCACAGAAATTATATGCTGGCACAAAAGTCTTTCACATAGCACGGTAACATTACCCTATGCAAAACACAACATAGGGTAAATTAATGCATTGGTTTGAAAACAAAAAGTAAAAATAAAAATAAATAATTTAGGTTTTTAACACGTTCACACCAGCATGATACAAATCATGTTGTTCATTACTTACTTGCCCGTGGGGCAGAATGGGAAAAATTATCTGATACTTACTCCTAGTTTGCCCCTCTAAAATAGAGAGAAGTGGGGATGGGGGAGACTGCTTTCCAATTGCATTATTCACTGATAATTAAGGGAAATTCTATAATTATTCATATTTTTAAATTTCTAAAAGAAACGATACAGCATGCAGACAGTTCACATAGATCAGTTTTACACAAAAATGCTAACAAAAAAAAAATTAAAATTGGCATGTTGCATTTATTGCCAAATGTGTAAAAATGTGCCTGCCCACCAAAAGCAGAAGGACCAAGTCACAAAGTCAAGCACGCTACTGCTAGATACAAAACACAGCCCAGTGTGAATGTGCTAAAAACATTTAATACTAAACAGATAATTTCAAAAGAATAAAAAATATATTGGATTAAACTAAGTTTTACTAGATTACTGCTCTTAAGGAGTAATTTAACACAAATTTCTTATGAATATTCTACAAACAGCAAATTTTTGAATTTGACTAGTCTTATGAACTTATCCACTTATATCTTATTATCAAGTTATTCCCTGAAAGGAAAGTATGTTCCATATACACTCCACAAAAGAGACTGATGACAACTACCTACTGTACATAATGCATCATGCTGTGTATGTCAAACTTTATTTTTTAATTGTAATGCCATCCATGAAAGGGTGTTGAATGTTGTATAGTATATTAATTAACATGGTTGGAGAGAAGGAACTTTCAACATTGAATTTGAAGAGTTGAAGGGTATCCTTCAGGAAATACACAACAGCCAATATATACTAGAACAGCAGTAGAAAGGATGAATAAAGATGAAGAAAAAATTTGTTCTACTGTGAATTTGAACTGTGAAAGGGCATTGAATGGTTGGTGCATGTATTTTAATGGCTTTAGAGGACACTAGGAAAATTATTGATGACAATTCTGATGAATAGTGTTCATAGAAATATTTACAGAAAATGTAAACAGCAAAATCTGACATCTCTGTGAAAGGAATTAGAGTAGACTGGTGAGAGATAAGTCATTAATCAAGCTAAGTGTTCCCTTCTGTAATGAATCAAGTTATTTTTAGGGACATTATATGAGCACCACCACATATCTCAGAATGTGATTTGTATACAGTTGACAGATGTTCAAAAATAAATTCATTTAGCAAAAGAGAACAACCTAATTTCTGGATACAGAGAAGGTGAAACTTGTAAACTGTTTATTTCGAGAGAGAGAGAGAGAGAGAGAGAGAGATCTAAGGTTAAAATACTCCCACAAAGAGAAAGATCATCATTCTAGATATAATCTTAGTGTTATCAAATGCAAGATAGGAGGCATTCTTTTATGCAAAAAAGAAACTTCTTTCTTCTACATATTATTAGCACTGAGAGTTGTCAAACTTCCACTGAAGAATGGTTTGGAGATCAGAATTTGGTACTGAAAAAGGGGATATTCTAGATGTTTTGATAGTCTGTGTTACAAAAATGTTTATCATATGAGAAAGAAAAGTGCAGTGTGCTACTGTCATTAGCAAAACTATATACTGATACATAGTTTTGATATACAGAACATCACTGCTATATAGAAGGAAGAAAGTAGAGAAATCATAAGACTCACAATATGATAGAAGATCACTTAATAGACCTTTCTGACAAATCTAGTCAAATGCATTAGAGATGTCAAGGGAAACCACATGAGACTCCAAATCTTTCATGAGAGAAATTTCAATCCCACAGCCTGTTTGTTACAAACCAGACATGCTATCCACTCACAACCAAGTAGATATGAATTATTTAATGACAACAGAATGGAATTTGTGAAGCCAAACCATTGCTTTCATAACAAATATTTCGAAATTCGTGGTAAAGTTCAAAGTGAAAATCAGAGTTTTGTTTTTTTTTTCCAATTTTTTCAAAGTTATATTAAAGGTTCTTTTAGTGCTTTATAAATATAGTATAATATTTATAATTATAAAATATTGTATGACCTCTGTGCTTCAATCTACCCTACACAGCTCCTCAAATAGTTCAAAACACTTAACATAGTTTTTCTTGAATACTTACCCATACATCACAGATTTTTCAACTTTTGTATGGGGATGATATATTATTATAATAATACTAATAAATTCAAAAGTTATATTACAAATATTAATTTAAGCATTTGTTTATAAAGATTTAATTACCTAATTCTTATAATTATTAAAATTATAGGATGGCGTGTAAAATACGAGGGTGGTCTGAAAAGTTCTTGGCCTAACAATGAAAAAACAAATTTATGATTTCAAAATTATTTTTATTTTTCAACATAATCTCCCTTAAGACTAATACATTTATTCCAACGGTGCTCCGGTGCCATTATCCCATCCCTGTAGTGTTTCTCAGTAAGATCTGCAAAATACCCGTCTACAGCTGCAACCTATTGATTCAAAGAAAAACACTGACCAGCGAGGAAGAGTTTGTTTTGGGAAGAGACAGAAGTCAGTGGGAGCCAAATCTGGGGAACAGGGTGGATGTTCCAACAATTCATAGTGCAGATCCCTTAATTTTCCCATTGCCAAAACACTTTTGTGGGCAGGTACATTGTCCTGATGAAAGGTGATTTTTTTTCTTCTGCAAATTGGGTCTTTTCAAATAATTTTAAAACTGCACGATACTCAATTTTATCCATTTAAAGGGATACAGACACACTTTTGCTTCAGACAGCTGTATAAAACAAACTACTTGATAGAATGACTTGCAATTTCACGTGGATGATTACGACAGATGTACCAACTTAGAAAAAAAAATCTTGCCGATAGTGTTGCCATCTATGGTCGAGACCAAGAACTTTTCAGACCATCTTCATAGTATTCTTTCAGCTGAAAAAGTCTGGGAACATATGAAGAAATACTAGATAATTCTAATACCTCTATCAAAATTTAGATTACATCTAATTGAGAAAAAATAAATTAAATTATGATTAATGAATGAATTTACTCACTGTTGTTGACAATTGGAATCTCTAGTGGATTCCCTGTGTAAAGGATGTTGCTGATAATGTCCAAATACTTCAAATACTACTGGTTGAGTTCTGACATATTCCAAAAATGAACGGGTAACTGTTACTGTAATCTGCAAAAAAAAGAAATCAAAGATCCATTATCCACCAGATTTTCTAGAAAATTTTGAGAACAAAATTATAAATATTACTTCTCATACTAAAAGTCAGAATTCAAATGAACATTTACCTCAATGAATGATTAGGATAATTAACATGATGGTTCAAGCCTAACGTTGTGCTAATTATCCTTATCTCATACCCTTTCAATTCCAGTAGACAAAATAGTCAACTGCATCTGAAAGTCTACTTACTATAGAGACAGTTGAAAATTAGCCAACATCGACACACAGATAAACAAAAAATGCATAAAACTAATGCTATGGACAGTTAGGCAGGGAAGATTATGTCTGCGATCTTACTCTTAAGAGAAAACAAACAAAAACATCTACAGAATTAGATGTTTTTGTTTGTTTGTTTTTTTATGTGAAGCCCTCATATGCAACAGCTAGGTCTGTAACATAGCAGTGTCATATGTGAACAAATGGTTAAGGAGAAAGATGAAACTTCTTAATGTGTTTCCTGAAAGAGATGGAAGTGTTATCATCCATTGGGACAATAAATTTATGGAAGACTGGTTCAAAGAACAGAGGCAGATGGAATGAAAGTGGAGGATGACAAGTGAATTTATGGCTGGAAAAGCTAAACATGTAAGTTAACCCAAAAAGAGAAATATAATTTTTGACCAAAATCTAAGTACTGCTAAAACATAAAGTCAAGTGAAGATATTGCTCTCTCTCTCTCTCATGAAAAATAATAGGAAAATGTTTTTTGGTAGCACTAAACCTCACCATTTATCCTAACCCCACTGGAGTACAGCTCGGAGATCAACATTAACTAATACAGTGGTTATTGAAGATCTCGAGGCTTGGATTACATGAACTACAAGGTTTGACAAATGATGTTTGATGAATGATCAAAAAATTATGTATCCAGATTAAAAGTACGTGGAAGAACAGCATTAATGTATATGAGAAAGAGCATGGGCAAAATTAGACAGCTCTAATAATCTGGATTGGTAGGAAATCTTAAGAGAAAACCATTCACTGATTTAGTAAATAAGATCAAGTTAGGTAGTTCTGAATTAAGGATAGAAGTTTACAAAAAATTAACAGCTATAGCATGCTGGCTATGAGGCTAGCACATTACAGCAATTAATTGTGTGTATTCATCAGGATGGATGAAAAGCCCAATGGATGATCAGAAAAAAAACTGATGATCTGCCCTTTGCAGTTTTCCTCTCTGATCATGCATATGTTATTATAAAATGATAGCTCGGTAAACAGCTCTCTATGCAGATTCAATCAAATTCCCTACTAAGAGCAAGAACTTACTCCAATCCTTCCATGGCATGTGTCCAAAAATAGATTAAGGTATGATAAGAGACCTGCTGTCAAGTGACTGGTGGAATAAATACTGAGAGTATACTGGTAATCACTATTTGGTGGGCCTTTTTTTCAGAAAAGGTTGAACACTAGCTTGTTTTTAGTCATATATTCTAGATGAGTTTAATGAATAGTGCAATTGATATAAGATGTGCATTAATTCCAGAGGTCTTATTTTTTTTGGGGGGGGGGGGGATACAACTGGGACCAAAACACCTTTCAATATTCAGGCTATGCAACATTCTTCTATATTTCTGGTGAGCTATTCTTGGTATAATGGAAGTGTTTTGTCTCGATTTCTCAAAAGGAGTGATAGGAGTAGGCTGGCACCAGTAAGTCAACTTATTATATGGGCAATGTTTTTTTTTGTTGTTTTTTTAATGCAAATCCCACTCACTAAAGGTTGTAAACCTGTAACAAATTAATTTCCAGGTTAGCTGTTATTTTCAACTTATTTAACCATTGGATATGTTGGACTAAGGGTTAGATAAAATAGAAGCCTAGCTGTAAAGACAAAACATTAAACACCATTGATTTCAATCCATTCAGTAAGACAAGATCAAATGTTGCGAGCTGAAGCTCAGGCCAAGTGTGATGCTAAGAATTCCAACTAGAATCACATCAGACATGCCAAATTTATATGTTAGACAACATTGGTTGTCTAACATATGGGGTACTTAAGGGTCAAAGCTGTATAACTGAGAAGAGACCTCCACATAGCCTTTAAAGGAATGCAGAGAACCGACCAGGGCTTCTGACCTAATGTCCAATCCTCACCTTCTCGTGGTACATCCTGTTGGGTATCTACTTGGATACTGAACGAATGAGGATGGGCTGACAATTTGGGATTTAGCTGACCAAATTGTATTCTTATTGGTTAAACCAAAATAAAAAATGATGGTACAACATGACAAAAATTTAATGCCGGCTGGAACGTCACCCAGTTAAACAAGGCCCCAATTGTTTTCGCCAGGGAACCAGGGCAAACAGGGAAAAGTCAGCTAGTGGAACAAATCTGAAAACAAACCCCAACTCAACATCACCAGAGCTAAAGATCAGTACTATCAACATAAGAAGCCTGAATGGCAAAGAAATTGAGCTAATTGAGGAATTAGATAAGTACCAGATTGACATAATAAGGGTGACTGAAACAAAAAAGAGAAAAACTGGTGAGATCTTTCTGAGCAATAAATACAAAATGTTATATTCAGGCAATGACAATCAAGGAAAAGAACAAGTAGCCATAGTATTCAACACAAAATACGAGGCTAATCTTCTTGAATGGCAGTCAGTCTCAAGTAGAGTAATGTGGACAAATATGAGAATGGGGAACTGGACAATGAGACTTATTTGTGCCTATGGTCCCACAGAAAATTCTACTAAGGTAGAAGTGGAGGAATTTTTTTAGGCGTTAGAAAAAGCAACTGACACAATGAAAAAGGAAAAGTTGGTCCTTTTTGGGGATATAAATAGCAGAGTAGGAAATGATTGTGAGACATACAAAAATATTTTGGGAAAATTTGGAGAAGAGAACAAAGCTAATAATAATGGCAAATATCTGTTGGATTTCTGCTCAGGACATGGACTGGTTATTACTAACACCATGTTCCAACATAAAAATGTGCACAAATTCACATGGAGAGAAGAGGTAAGAAATAAGAAAAGCCTCATTGACTATGTTATTGTTGATAGTGATATTTTCTCCCTGGTGCAGGACACTAGAGTGTACAGAGGATTTGAAATTGGAAGTGATCACTATTTAGTCTTGAGCAGGATAAAATTGAATTTCATATTGAAAAGAATAACATGTAAGAAAGTTTTAAAGCGAATAAAAGTTGAGCAGCTCTCAGATGTGAACTGTAGACTAAAATACCCAAAGATTATTGAAAAGAAAATGAAAGAGTTTGAGAACAGGAATCAAACCTTGGAGATTCAGTGGCAAACTCTGAAGAAAACATTGATTGATTCTGCCAGAGAGGCATGTGGTGAGGTTGTCTGCAAGGATAAAAAAATAAGAACTCCCTGGTGGACACAGGAAGTTAAAGAGGCAGTGAAGGAAAAGAAGAAAACATATCAAAAGTTCCTGGCAAATAATTCAGCTTGTGCTCTTAGAGAATACAGAGACAAATGCAAGAATGCTAAACACTGTGTAAAACTAGCTAAACAAAAGTCATGGAGGACTTTGGCAAGAATATAGAAAATAAATATCAAGAAGGTGACAAAATATTCTGGTGGTTGTTGAAGAAGCTTAGGAATGGAGGAAAGAGTGCTGTAAAAGGAGTTAGAGATGATAAAGGTGACATGAAAATGGGAGAAAAAAGATATCCTTGAAGTATGGAGTAATTACTTTGAAAAACTGCTAAATGAAACAATCAGTGATGCCAGCACAGTGGTAAAAAACACTGACCAGGCATGTAGTGAGGAATACATATCCATACTTGAAGTAGAAAAAGCCATCAAAGGCTTGAAATGTGGAAAGGCAGCAGGAGTAGATGATATTCGACCAGAAATGCTGAAGTATGGTGGTATAAGAGTCTTACAGTGGCTGTACTGCATAGTTCAGAAAGCCTGGACAGAGGGACGAATTCCCAATGATTGGAGTAGAGCTCTCATAGTACCCATATATAAAAAGGGAAATAAAACTGAATGTGAGAATTACAGAGGTATTTCCCCTACTGAGTGTTCCTGGCAAGATCTATGCAAGTATGCTTGAGAAACAGTTGAGAAGAATTGTGGAAGAAAAGCTTGGTGTAGAACAAGCTGGATCAGGCCAAATAGGGGCTGTCAGGATCAGATCTTTTCACTTTACAACAAATAGTCGAGAAATCATGGGAATATAACAAAGATCTGTATTTAAGTTTTGTCGATTTGGAAAAGGGATATGACAAGGTGCCAAGAGAGAGAAGCTCAATGGGGCATTATATCAAGCAATACTTAGTCTTTGTTTGAATTGTAAGTCAGCAGTTAGAATTGAAGGAAGTACAGGAAGATAGTTTAATGTTAAATCTGGTGTGAGACAAGGATGTACATTATCCCCTCTGTTATTCATTATCTATATGGATCACATTATGAAGGAAAGTGGTATTAAACATGCTATCAAAATTGGAGATGTTAATGTCAGCTCTTTGCTTTATGCGGATGATTTTATACTTCTAAATAAATCCGCTACAAGTCTGCAAGATTCTCTGACTAAATTGAATAACTGTTGTAATAGATATGGTATGTAGGTCAGCATTAAAAAGACAAAGACAATGAAAATAGGCAGAATCATTGAAAATGTCAACCGTGTTGTGAATGGAGAACCTGTGGAACAAGTAAAACATTTCAGCTACTTGGGCACGATTTTTAGTGAAGATGGTAAATTAAATACAGAAACAGACAACAGAATCAGCAAAGCTGGTATGGTGGGAAGTCAATTGAATCAATTCATATGGAATAAGAGAGAAATTAGTCAGAACACTAAATTAGCTGTATACAAGACAGTGTTCAAACCAGTTTTAACTTATGGATCTTAGAGTTGGTTCAGAAGTAAAACACTTGACCAAAGAGTAAGACCAGAGATATGAGAGTCCTGAGAAAGATTGTAGGCATGAACAGGTGGCATCAATGGCAATATCATATTAAAAATGAGGATATTAGGAAAGAACTTGACATTGTCAGCATCAGGAATGCGTTAGCAGAGCTAATCTCAGGTGGTATGGTCACTTAAACAGAATGGGCAAAGAAAGATTAGCAAAACAAGTGTTCTCTGCCAGGTTGGCAGCAAAACAACCCAGAAGAAGACCAAGATATAGGTGGATTGATATGGTACAAAGTGCCTTAGACGATAGAAATATAAGATCTGATATTGTTGGAGTCTTGACAAGTAACAGACTGATTTAGAGGAAAATTGTAGATAGGAAGTTAGTAATGATGTAATTTTTTACATGTAGTACTATAATATCCTATACACCCCCTTGAGGGTACATGGCAGGAATTTGATGATGATGACTATTAAAAAAAATTTGCAATGGAGGAAATAATACTGTAAAAGGAATCAAAGATGATAAAGGTGACATGGTAGATACTCTAAAAGAATACAAACAGAAATGTAAGAGAGCTAAGTTATGTGGGAAAGTAGCTAAACAAGTCATGGAAAGACTTCGGAAAGAATATAGAAGGTAAATATCAGGAAGAAGAAAAAATCTGCTGGAGATTATCAAAAAAGCTTTGAAATGGAGGAAGAAATACTGTAAGTAATCAAAGATGATAAAGGTGACATGATAACTGAACATAAGGATATCCTAGATGGCTGGAGTAATTACTTTGAAATACTTCAATCAAAAACAGGCGATGACAGAACCACAGTAGAAAATTTTCAAGAGAAATGCAAACAGGAGTACATCTTAATACTTGAGGTAGAAAAAGCCATCAAAAATTTCAAATATGGAAAAGCAGCTGGAGTAGATGATATTCAACCAGAAATACCTCAACTATGGTAAAAGTTCTGCAGTGAATACACTAACTGATTCAGAGAGCATGATCAGAAAGTCGAATTCCAGATGACTAGAGCAGTGCTCTCATAATATCCATCTATAAAAAAAGGAAAAGGAAATAAAGCTGAATGTACAAATTACAGAGGAATTTCTCTATTACTGACTGGAGTTGTTTACATAATGTTGCAAAGTGCAGGGTTCTTGAAATTTGGTAGTCAAGATTGGGATGCACAACATACAGTTAATAGAGAAATTTTGAGAAAGATGGAAGAGATGAGAGATCTGTGAGTTGATGGACAGACATTCACAGTTTAGGGGTCATGTTGCTAAAATTGTAAGAACATCACAATAGATTATGTCAATAATGAAGAGAACACTGACATGCAGAGGAAAAGAGGCTGTGGTTCCCTTGTATAAGGTTTTGATCAGACCACATATGGACTACAGTATGAAGATTTGGTCACCTAGCTTTTGGGGAAATTAGGATGCATTGGAGAAGATCCAGAGAAGATTTATTAAGTCAGCAGGTCTATCTATGGGATGACAGATACGATGAGAGATTAGGGGGAATGCAACTTACAGAGCATTGTGAATAGAAGGAAGAGAGGGGATATGACTGAGACATATAAGTTGGTGAGGATTGCTAGCAAATTAACATGTAGATTTTTCATAGAGCAGAAGAATACAAGAGTTAAAAAAGAGGTCTTTCATAGAAGCCTTACTATTATTATCATTAGTAGTAGTATTAACATCTGACATCCACAGAGGCAGAGACTCATAGCGGGAGGTATACACAAAGCTCATCCAACTGTGCCTTAAACTGATTCAATGTGTCTATGTTCACAACACATTCAGGCAGTGCATTGCACTCACCAACAATTCTCGATGCAGAGAATCTGTTCACCCCCCTCCTTAGAGAGTTTCCAGGGATAGATTCTTGTTCCCGGCACTCTTCCATTTCATGAAAAATCTCTTTCAAGTCAACACAATAACAACCCCTGACTAACTTATATGTCTCAATCATATCCCTTCTCCTATTCACAATTCTTTGCAAATTTTTACATTCTCTCAATCTGTCCACATACTTTGCATTCCAAAGATCACTGACCACTTTTGTGAATCTTCTATGGATCCTTTCTAACATTACCTTTGTCACCATGTAAACCCAGTGACCAAATATGGGACGAATAATTCATATGAGGCCTGATCAAAGCCTTATACAATGGCATCAAACCTCTTTTTTTCTGCACATCAGGGTCTTCTGTATCATTGCCATTATCCAATGTGACGACTTCTCAACTTGTGCAATGTGGCCCCTGAATTTCAGGTCCTTGTCCTCCACCACCACTCCCAGATCTCTCATCTGCTCTACCTCTCTTAAAGTATCTCCACTCTGTGTATACTTTGCATCCCACCATTACTTACCAAATTTCAAAACCTTACACTTTGCACCACTGAACTGACAATTCATGCAATATCTTCAAGTCCTGCTGTAATGCCATAACATCTGCTCAATTCTGCATTGCTCTCCCCAATTTTGCATCATGTGCAAACAGCCATATCACCAGTTAAACACATTTCAGTATCATTAATATACAAATTGAACAATAATGGTTTCAAAACTAACCCCTGTGGTGCACCACTAGTGGCCTTCCTCTTTCAGAATACTTCAATCACCCCATATACAACTTTCTGATACCTATCTTTCAACCAGTCAACGATCCAACTCAGAAGTCTGTTATCCAACCTCAACCATTTCAATTTATTTAACAGCTTGTCTTGTGACAGTCTATTAAAAGCTTTTGCAAAATTTAAGTATACCACTGTATATGCATCTCTCATGCCCAATACATTTGTCATAATATAGTATACGAGTTATAGTATATGAGTAAGTTAAGAAAAACATGATTTCTCTTTAATGAACTCATGGTGACAACCATAGATAATGCTGTTGTTATCAACCCATTTCTGTATCCTACTTCTCACCAATCTCTCTAGTACCTTCACCATTCCAGATATACAGATTGGTCTATAATTTGTGGCCACAGCCTTATCACCACCTTCATGCAGTGAACAATTTTCCTTCTTTTCACTCCTTTTGAACCTGTGCCTTTGTAAGACTCTTATTAAACAGGTATGCCAATTCCCTGGAACATTTCCTGAAGATGCGCAGTGATATGTCATCAAATTCTATTACCTTATGACATCAAGATTATTTATATCCTCATATACCTCCTGTTCACTCACAATTAAGCTGTGCTCTCCTATGTCCTCTAAACTTGAGTTTCTCATGATTTTACCCTGATGAAGACGCAGCACCCAAATTCATCACTGAATACCTCAACTATGTTATCAATAGTAGTTACTATTCTACCATTTTTAACATTAACATCATCTTACCATAATCATTCTTCCTTCTACTTGCAATGTATCTAAAATATTCTGTGGTGTTTTTCTTTGCCTGATTTGTTAATTTCTGCTCATACTGCACTTTTGTCTTTACTGAGTTACTCTTCTGGCTTGTTCTTTATACTCTTCACATAACTGATTATTAGCATTATTCATCTTGTACTGCATACCATTATTCATCTTTTACTACCACCAAAGTGCCTTCTTCCAGATTTCATGCTTAATCCCCTCATTTCCATTTTACACCTACCTTTATCAGCATTTTGACCTTTGGAATACATTCACATATTGATGCCATTATGTATTTCTTTGTCGGTTACCAGCAGCATTTATCTCCTTACTGCTCAACTCCTCGTTCCATGCTACAGCTAAAAGCTGTCTGCTAAGTTTGTCATAATCACCAGACTTGTGCTTCCACATATATCCTTTCCTCACAGAAGTTTTCATAATGCAAGCCACAACCCATTTGATCAATTCATGATCACTCTCGCCAGCAACTCACAAAATTCATTTTCCATGTTTCCAAATGCTTTCTCTTCATCCAATGTATACAGCAATAATTAAAATCACTCATAATAATCATCCTTTCTTTGTTCACTAACACCCAAGTTGTTTATACATTTCTTCATCACCAACTTCCACATTCCCTGGCCAATAGCAACATTCAAGTAAATATGTCTTCCTTTCGAACTCCACCTCACACCACATAGCCTAATAATCATTGCCACTATTTGCCTCTTTTATGTGTACCTTATGTTGATGCCCAAGTGGTTAACCTCATAAGAACCACCATCGTGTTCCATTCAAAGAAGGTAAGAATCAAAATTTCAATCAATAAAGTTAGTAATAATTTCTCAAGCCCAAAATTCATGCACATACACAAAGTTACAAAAACAATAGTTTATTTTTGGTATTTTTTTTTTAAATTCAAGCAATACTGCCAATTATTATGCAAAATAGCACTTTTCTTTTTTGAAGCTCTTTACTAACATTACACACGTTGTGGCCCTATAGTTGCTGCAACGTGCATAGTTATAAAGAGGGTGTAAGGAGCAGGTTCTTTGCATGAAGTATGTTTGGTGAGTGAAAATCTTTGCCTAAAAGTGCAGTAAGTCCAAAAACTGTAAATGAGTTTATGGCTCAGTTCGACCTGAAGGTAGACCTCCAACAAGAGTAGAACAAGAGGCCATCCTTGGAAGCTTTATTTAATAATGTCTTATTACACTTAGATGTGAAGGCAAGAAATGGTCATTTTTTTCTATTTTTTTTCTTTCTTTTAGATGCTTAAAGAATAGTGAATGCTAAAAGGTTTTATAGAAGATTTCTTAAAAATTTCCTTATTTATCTAGAAAAAGAAAAAAAATTTAAAAAAAAGAGACATTTTTAGTAATGTAGACAGCTTATGCACTGAGAAACTTATTTCAGTTTTTAACAGTTTGATTGATCCAAATAAATTTATTCTTTAATCGCTTCTAAATGAAAAGAGTGTGTGTCAGCATGTGCCTATGCCCAATTCTTAGCTCTAGTATTTATATATAGGTTACAATTTTTTTTTTGAACTAAACTCTTGATGAACTAAACAACTTATCAGGCCATAGGCTAGTTGTTCACCTGACCAAGTTCTTGTGCACATGTGCAATAAACCCAAACCATTCTAATCAGTTGTTTTCAAAATGGAGATAGTCCCACAAAAAACAGCTGCAGTCTGATAGGTGTGCCTAAATTTTCAAGGCAAGTGAAGTGTTGACTGAAATTTTGCATTTCAGTCAACAATTCCCTTGCACCAAAAATTTAAGCAACTTATCAGGCCAATCAATTTGATGATATACATATGAAGCAATAGCAAAGTCAATATTAAAGAAACTAGTAATGTTGAGAAATGTGGATCTACAGGATGTCTGGGAAATTTTTTTTTAGAATGACATCTCCTTAACGGATGTTTCGATTGTAAGGCTCATTTAGTTCGAATTACAGTGGAAGCAATAAAGTTACAAGACCAAGGTAAAATGGTGAAATATTTCCTGGACATTCATATTCCTGATGTAACACCCTGAGGTTTGGATACAGATCTCACCCCTAAATGAGTTACATGAAGGATAAAGTATGTAAAATTATCATCATCATCATCAAATTCCTGCCATGTACCCTCAAGGGATGTACAGGATATGACAGTACTACATGAAAAATTTACATCATTACTAACTTCCTATCCACAATTTTCCTCCAAATCAGTCTGTTACTTATCAAGACTCCAACATTATCAGATCTTATATTTCTATCGTCTAAGGCACTTTGTACCGTATCAATCCACCTATATCTTGGTCTTCCTGCCAACCTGGCAGAGAACACTTGTTTTGCTAATCTTTCCTCTCCCATTCTATTTAAGTGACCATACCACCTGAGATTAGCTCTGCTAATGCATTCCTGGATGCTGACAATGTCAAGTTCTTTCCTAATATCCTCATTTTTAATATGATATTGCCATTGATGCCATCTGTTCACGCCTCTAATCTTTCTCAGGACTCTCATATCTGTGGTCTCTAGTTATTGGTCAAGTGTTTTACTTCTGACCCAGCTCTCAGATCCATAAATTAAAACTGGTTTGAACACTGTCTTGTATACAGCTAATTTAGTGTTCCGACTAATTTCTCTCTTATTCCATATGAATTTATTCAATTGACTTCCCACCATACCAGCTTTGCTGATTCTGTTGTCTATTTCTATATTTAATTTACCATCTTCAGTAAAAATCGTGCCTAAGTAGCTGAAATGTTTTACTTGTTCCACAGGTTCTCCATTCACAACACAGTTGACATTTTCAATGATTCTGCCTATTTTCATTGTCTTTGTCTTTTTATTGCTGACCTTCATACCATGTCTATTACACCAGCTATTCAATTTAGTCAGAGAATCTTGCAGACTTGTAGCGGATTTATTTAGAAGTATAACATCATCCACATAAAGCTTAGAGCTGACATTAACATCTCCAATTTTGATATCAGGTTTAATACCACTTTCCTTCATAATGTGATCCATATAGATAATGAATAACAGAGGGGATAACGTACATCCTTGTCTCACACCAGATTTAACATTAAACCATCTTCCTGTACTTCCTTCAATTCTAACTGCTGACTTACAACTCAAATAAAGACTAAGTATTGCTTGATATAATGCCCCATTGACACTATATAACTGCAGCGTATTGAATAGCTTCTCTCTTGGCACCTTGTCATATGCCTTTTCCAAATCGACAAAACTTAAATACAGATCTTTGTTATATTCCCATGCTTTCTCGACTATTTGTTGTAAAGTGAAGATCTGATCCTGACAGCCTCTATTTGGCCTGAATCCAGCTTGTTCTTCACCAAGCTTTTCTTCCACAATTCTTCTCAACCATTTCTCAAGTATACTTGCATAGATCTTGCCAGGAACACTCAGTAGGGAAATACCTCTGTAATTCTCACATTCAGTTTTATTTCCCTTTTTATATATGGGTACTATGAGAGCTCTACTCCAATCATCGGGAATTCGTCCCTCTGTCCAGGCTTTCTGAACTATGCAGCACAGCCACTGTAAGACTCTTATACCACCATACTTCAGCATTTCTGGTCGAATATCATCTACTCCTGCTGCCTTTCCACATTTCAAGCCTGACGGCTTTTTCTACTTCAAGTATGGATATGTATTCCTCACTACATGGCTGGTCAGTGTTTTTTACCACTGTGCTGGCATCACTGATTGTTTCATTTAGCAGTTTTTCAAAGTAATTACTCCATACTTCAAGGATATCTTTTTCTGCAGTTTCTTCATGTCACCTTTATCATCTCTAACTCCTTTTACAGCACTCTTTCCTCCATTCCGAAGCTTCTTCAACAACCTCCAGAATATTTTGCCACCTTCTTGATATTTATTTTCTATATTCTTGCCAAAGTCCTCCCATGACTTTTGTTTAGCTAGTTTTACACACTGTTTAGCTTTCTTACATTTGCCTCTGTATTCTGTAAGAGTAAAAGCTGACTTATTTGCCAGGAACTTTTGATATGCTTTCTTCTTTTCCTTCACTGCCTCTTTAACTACCTGTGTCCACCAGGGAGTTCTGATTTTTTTATCCTTGCACACAACCTCACCACATGCCTCTCTGGCAGAATCAATCAATGTTTTCTTCAGAGTTTGCCACTGAATCTCTAAGGGTTGATTCCTGTTCTCAAACTATTTCATTTTCTTTTCAATAATCTTTCTGTATTTTAGTCTACAGTTCACATCTGAGAGCTGCTCAACTTTTATTTGCTTTAAAACTTTCTTGCATGTTATTCTTTTCAATATGAAATTCAATTTTATTCTGCTCAAGACTAAATAGTGATCACTTCCAATTTCAAATCCTCTGTACACTCTGGTGTTCTGCACCAGGGAGAAAACATCACTATCAACAATAACATAGTCAATGAGACTTTTCTTATTCCTAGCCTCTTCTCTCCATGTGAATTTGTGCACATTTTTATGTTGGAACATAACCAGTCCATGTCCTGAGCAGAAATCCAACAGATATTTGCCATTATTATTAGCTTTGCTCTTTTCTCCAAATTTTCCCAATATATTTTTGTATGTCTCACAATCATTTCCTACTCTGCTATTTAGATCCCCAACAAGGACCAACTTTTTCTTTTTCATTGTGTCAGTTGCTTTTTCTAAAGCGTCAAAAAATTCCTCCACTTCTACCTTAGTAGAACCTTCTGTGGGACCATAGGCACAAATAAGTCTCATTGTCCAGTTCCCCATTCTCATATTTGCCCACATTACTCTACTTGAGACTGACTGCCATTCAAGAAAGATTAGCCTCATATTTTGTGTTGAATACTATGGCTACTCCTTCTTTTCCTTGATTGTCATTGCCTGAATATAACATTTTGTATTTATTGCTCAGAAAGATCTCACCAGTTTTGGTCTTTTTTGTTTCAGTCACCTCTATTATGTCGATCTGGTACTTATCTAATTCCTCAGCTAGCTCCATTTCTTTGCCATTCAGGCTTCTTACGTTGATAGTACCGATCTTTAACTCTGGTGATGTTGAGTTGGGGTTTGTTTTCAGATTTGTTCCAGTAGCTGACTTTTCGCTGTTCACCCTGGTTCCCTGGCGAATACAACGGGGGGCCTTGTTTAACCGGGCGATGCCCCAGCCGGCATGAAATTTTGTCATGTTGTACCATCATTTTTTATTTTGGTTTAACCAATAAGAATAAAGAATACAATTTAGTCGGCTAAATCCCAAATTGCCAGCCCATCCTTGTTTGTTCAGTATCAAAGTAGATACCCAACAGGGTGCACCACGAGAAGGTGAGGATTGGACATTAGGTCAGAAGCCCTGGTCGGTTCTCCACATTCCTTTAACGGCTATGTGGAGGTCTCCTCTCAGTTATACAGCTTTGACCCTTAAGCACCCCATGTAAAATTATTGAAGTGTGAAATACAAAACTGAATTAAAAAATGTTGTATCTATAGCTCTAAGAGCGCATACCAAGTGGTTTAACCTGTTCAATGCAAAAAACTTTCACAATCCAAGTTGTTATTCAGAATAAACATTTTCATTTCAACTGCTGGTATTCTTTCTGAAATCTCTGTTATTAAAAGTTATCTGATATCTTAATCACATTATGACAATTATTTTGTGTATTCATGCAATTACAGTCCTTCTATATGAGATGTGCACATATATATATATATATATATATATATATATATATGTATTTGTGTGTGTGTGTGTGTGTGTGTGTGTGTGTGTGTGTGTGTGTGTGTGTGTGATTTATATTTCATATTGCACTGAAGCAACTAAAGCTATGTGATAAGAATGGTGTTTGTAAATTGCATGTGCTCTGCAGGATTTTTCCTATTTGGAAGCATGAGAAACCTTAAAAGTTAAGAGTAACTGATTTCAGAATTAATCCCTCACCCCTTCTTGTGTTATATCTGTTTATTTCATTGTGACATGTTTGTGATAAATCACTAAACTCTCCCCTCCCCTGCCTTTTGTATTGATGATACAACCATACAACCCGGCCTGGTTGGCCGAGTAATCAGTGTATCCGCTCTCCAGCCAAAAGGCTGCGGGTTCGAATCCCGCCATGGACATGGATGTTTGCGATTGTCTGTGAAAATACTAGTGATGATGGGCGGTAGATGGTGCTGATGTGAATGATGGTAGTTGGTGGATTGAGCAGTGGAGACAGAGTTGTAGAATGCCCTCCCTCGATGAGTCATTGGTCTCCCTGGAGGTGTTATGTAATAATAATAATAACTTTTTAAAATTAAAAACTTAGACCCAAATTACTCCTGGATTTTATTTAAAGTCACTCATAATATATAATAAGGTTTTAAAACATTGCTTTTTTTGAGTGATAAAGTGCACAATTATTTAACTGCATTTGGTAAACGATTTAATTTTTACAATATGCACAATATCAAGACTGTAAATTCCACGCTGACTTGATAAATTTAAGCAATTAAAAAAAAGTTTAACATAAAAAATATTTAAATAAAAATACGAAAAGCAATCTCCATATAACTTCTGGAAGTGTACTTCCAACATTCTATAGGAATGTAACTTAGTCTTTTGTTTGTTTGGGGACACAGTTAAACTATTTATTTTCCCTGGATCAGCAAGTCTATCTTTTACTTACATGTACTTGGTGTGTGTGTGTGTGTGTCATACAACAGAGAAACAACAAAAACAAAAAAAATGAGGCATTCTTTCAGGATAAAGAATACAAAAACACACTAAAAATACTATAGCAACCTACATTTTGCACATGGAAGAAACCAGGAGGATGTCCTTTACCAGTATTTTTTAATGGTTCTGTAGAGAAGGCTTCATCATGACGATGAAGAAAGCTGAAATACACAGAATAAATTGAAATTATTAAATAGTCATTCTATGATTAAAACATTATTAAAAATTTGGTGTCACTTTTGGAGGAAATGAAATTCAATTATCCAAAATTTACTTAAGCTTTAGTATGTGACCTATTACACTTACTGCCATAAACTATTTTCTTTCAAAGAAATACTCTAATTATTATATTTATTCTATGATTAAAACATTATTAAAAAATTTGGTGTCACTTTTGGAGGAAATGGAATTCAATTACCCAAAATTTACTTAAGCTTTAGTATGTGACCTATTACAATTACTACCATAAACTATTTTCTTTCAAAATACCCTAATTAAACTGTTATCTTCTGCCCTTCAGAAATTATAAAGACACTTGAATCGTGCAGCATTAGGTAAACTAAGTACCATAAACTGCAAAAATCTCCTAAAGAAGACAGTGAATTTGATTTCCATATTATTTACTGTAAGAACTGTCAGACATCACTGCCAGTACACATATAAAAACACCCTATCAAAGACTTCAAATCTAATCTTTGCAACATGTTCTGACATACACACACACTCTCTCTCTCTCTCTCTCTCTCTCTCTGTGTGTGTGCGAATTCCATACCATGAAACTACTGTAAATATAAAGCATATTAGCACTAGGTACGATACATAAGCTAAGAGTCAGATGATCAGAAACCATGCTAATTCTTGTAGAAAGGCTGATTTAATGGTTAAACATGATAATTAATACTTAAGAAATTGACAGCGTACACTAGAAACATAAATTAAAACAACTTTAATAAATACTTTCCGATATTTCGGCAATCACGTTGCCATCTTCATGGGAACTTAAGATAAAGACATGTGCACGCAAGTACTATATAACAGCAAATGAGAAACGAAGTGAGGAAGCCACCATTTTCCTAAAGTCCTGATGGTGCCCCCTGGCAGGTATTTTAGGTGTTCTTGGCCTTTGGGCTGAAGTTCTTCTGATGTATGTTTCCCAAATTTGGGGCAGTCTCATGCATCCAAATTTGTTGAGGTTTGGCATGTTCCTAAGAGCTGAGGCTGATTCCATGAATAGTCTTTCATATTTGAACTTGCTGCAGTGTATTACTGTGACTTTCTTCCACCTTATTCTGTGGTGAGTATCCAGAGCATGGTCTGCAAGCCCAGAGTGGCTGTACTGGCGAAATCGGATGTAGTCCTTGTGTTCTGAGATTCTGATATTTGCTGTCCTGCCTGTATTTTATGTGATTTTCAGGTTTTATTATTTTTTAATACATTTTTTGTATTTTTATTATTAATGGCTACCCTTTACATGATATCTTCAAATTACTGCACTGACATTTCCTTTATAATATGAGGGAAACATTTCAATGATTTGACGATATTATATAATGGGTAGCTGTTGATTAAAAAGCTGTCACAAGTGTGGTGGAGTTTAGAGGTTCAAGTTTACTAATGTTTTAGCCAATGACAATGAGAGTCTTACTTTACCATTAAAAATATACATGCCATTTCATTTTAAAATAGTACATTGAATTCTGGAGTATATATTATTCCATTTTGATATATTAAAGATGTTTTTTACATATGGACCAAATGGAGATTACACCATCCATAAAGTGCAGTGAGATCATTTCTTGGAGGGAGGTGCACTTTTTCTTAAAGTGATCCTTGTAGAAGATAGCATAGTCAAATGGTCATTCTTTCAATTTCTTTATACCTATTTATCATAGGAAGTATCCAGACTAGACAGTGAATTTAGAGTGCAGAAATATCAGGGAAAAATTGTTATTATAGCCAGTATTCAATATATTGAACATTGAATATTCAATATATATCCTCTTTGGAGCAAAGTTTTTAACACAAGATTTTATAGTGCAGTTCAAATATCTCATGTGGATGTTATGCAATTTCAAAAAAAAAAAAAAAAACCAGTAAATAAAAACAAAACTGTTACCTGGAAAATAAGTAATTGAGTTTCTAATAAATAGGGAGGGGGGGTGAAAAGTTCTGATAAACACCTAGAACAAAAATGATATTAAAGCAACTAATATAAATACAAGAAAGAACATATCTTAAAACCCTTTAACCCCCATGTTTCATCAAATTGTAATAATTTGTTCTTTTTCTTTTAGGATATATATAAGAAGACATTTCAGAGGTTCTGAAGAAATACAAAGACATGGCGGTGCAAGCCATCAAGTTTTTCATGCTACAAGTAAAGTCTGCAAATGAGATTCACCAAACCTTATGTGAGGCCTTAAGGATCTGTGTCCCAGCATATCCAATAGCTGCCAGATGCAGGGCCAAGTTTAAAACTGGGCATCCTGAGACAACAGATGTCCCCAGGTCAGGAAGACCTGCCACATCAATCACACCTGAAAACATCAATGCAGCACATATCATGATCCTTGATGATAGATGAGTCCAGCCAAAAACATTGCAAAGACACTGGGGATTCCAGGGGTTCAGTTGGGGTCATTATCCACCAACATATAGACATGCAGAAGCTCTCAGCAAAGTGGGTCCCCAAATGTTTGAATGCTGACTGAAAGAGAAAGCATGTACTATCATCTCAAAGGATTTTGACCCAGAGACCAAACAACAGTTAATGGAGTGGAGACACAAAGGCTCTCCATGGCCAAAGAAGTTCCAAACCCAAAAGTCAGCAGAGGAGGGTCTTGCCATTGTTTTTTGGTATGGATGGTGTAATCCTTACCACGTACTTCAAAAAAGGTAAAACTGTTACAGCAGCAGTTTATTCAACAACTCTAAAGGAACTGAAGGAAAAACATTGCAGGAACTGAGCAGAGGCATGTTATTTTTGCAGGACAACACACCTGCTCACACCGCTCATGAAACCCAACACACAATACACAACTTGGGCTTTCAATGTCTGCCTCACCCATCCTATTCGCCTGACCTGGCTCCATCTGACTATTTCCTATTCCGAAATTTATGGAAACACTTGATAGGAACAAAATTTACCACAGATGATGAAGTCATATCTGCAGTTGAGGACTGGTTCGTGCAACAAGGGAAAGACTTTTTTCTCAGAGGATTAATGAATAATGTGTAAGTTACATGATTCAACCTCAATTTCTTCATGGTGATTATCACAACTTTTCAGCACACCTTCATATATGATAAAACATAAATTGGCATCCCTTATCCCCAGATAGGGGGATTGGCAATTTACAAAGTTGGGGATTTATAAAGTTTCCTGTTTTTCCAGTTATCTTAAAACTGTGCAACTTGATAATGACTCTCAAAGTTATCAGAGTATTGAAAAGTAATTTAATTTTAGATAGTTTCCACAATTTTGAAAAAATATAATGTAGAAAGTTTATTATTAGTTAAACCCTGTTGTTGAATGTGTCAAGTGTAGTAATAGGTTGCAAGTGGTAACAGATTTCTATACTGAAATCTAGGCATACAAGTAAGAAACTAGATAAACATGTAATGCTATGATAATTTTGTGCTATTCTTAAATATCAATTTTAACTCCCACAATAATTAAGTAAACTGAGTCTTCACACTTCCATACACAAAGAAGAATAACACTTTAATAATTCTATGATGAAATAAATAAAGGGAGATATATACAACATTCTGAAATAAATGTTAGCAAGAAAAATCATCTTAAGCCATAAAATGAAAATTAAATAAATCATATTTTTTCTGTAAATATTCTTATTAACTCTTTGTGGAAAGTACATCTGTGACCCTTGACTGCTAGTAGAAGGCTTCCCTCCCAAAGCTCAACGGAGCATGGGAGTGACCATACTGCATCAAAATGATGTTACATGTGAATAATTAACTATTTTACCTGGACCCAAAATAAAATCCCCCATTTCGAACACTCCTGCATTCCTCCATACAATGCCAACCAGAAGAAAAGTCGAACAAAAACATTCCTTTTTTCTACTTTCAAGGTGTGCACAACTTTTATCTTCTTCTCATACAAAAGATTTCCAAGAAAAATAATCAACCTTTTAAAATTCAACTTGTCATATCTAATTTCTGGAAACCGTTAATTGTTAAATCCCTTTTAATGAAACAGGGAATATCTGATAAAAATTCCTCCTTTTATATGAGAAAGTTCATTTATCAAGTTCCAAAGCCCTTTCAGATTCTTCCACAACTACTATTCCAGTTACATTTGTAATGCAACAGCTAATAACTTTTAAACATTCTTTCTTTCTTTATGAAAGAATACTATTAACAGAACCTTCTTCAAACGTATTGGTTGGCATTTCATTTTATAATTTATACTTATTGGCTGAAAGTCTATGTAATCATTATGTTCATTTTTTTTTCATACTTAGATATTAATTTTTTAAAAACCTGTGATGGGATAGTTAAGGAGTAAGGACACCAAATTTAAGAAAGTTTATTTATTTTTGTAATCTATTACTATTTATCTGTACATTTATCCAGACACTCATCCAAATGCATGTGCATCTCTGAGTAATTATATGATGGTAAAATTACAAAAATCCTTCCATGATGTAAATCCGCATTAAGCCAAATTCCCATCTGTGGTGGCTGAAACACTAGTCTTCACCTTATTTCCCAATACTGTTTTTTTTACAAAAGGAAGAAATTTTAAAACTGATATTTGTATTCTTGAAAAAAACATGGATGAATGCTCCCAAAGTAAAACACATATTTAATTAATTTTCTTGTGAGAATTAATTAAATGGGAAAACTGTTTTATCATCATCATTAAAAAAATTTTTTTATGATGATCCCATATGTGAAAGATGACGAGATCTATAAACACTAAAGAGTTATATGTGGACAAGTAATTAAGGAGAAAATGTAGCCTATTGATAGGTTTCTTAAAGAGTAGGAGATTGTACTCAGTGGAAAAGTATGGAGGAGTTTGTTCCAAAGAATAGAGGTGAATGGAAGGAAGGAAGCTGATCAGAAGTTAGTTCAGTGTGTTCAGAGCTGGACAGCGTATGGTTGTTGGCCAGTGGTTGCTCTAGTTCTTACATAGTTAGAAGAAAGAGGAGGAATGGTAGCAGTCAATTCAGAGGAGATTTGCCATGGAAGTACTGAAACAGAGCAATTATGATAAAGTGACTGAAGGGAGTCTGTAAGGGAAGCGTCACCTATTAAGTAGATTTTCCCACTTCTCAAAATAATCAAGAATTCTTAGGGAGGTCTTGGGTGCTCCAAATGTGGGAAAAGTACTTCAAAGTTAGTCAGATCTCAGACTTGTAAAGTATTAGAAGATGAGAGGATGAGATGTAATGTTCAGAATGGAAACAAACACCAAGCTTTTTAGAGGCTAAGAAGGCTAATATGTTTTTGTATGTAAGTAATAAATGTCATATCCAGGATAAACTGGAT
This sequence comes from Typopeltis vanoorti, assembly GCF_054136105.1. Taxonomy (NCBI): domain Eukaryota; kingdom Metazoa; phylum Arthropoda; class Arachnida; order Uropygi; family Thelyphonidae; genus Typopeltis; species Typopeltis vanoorti. The sequence continues at coordinate 32,038,219 of NC_143554.1, forward strand.
ATGAAACTATGAAAAATAAACTGGTTATGACATTTAATCCAAGAGAAAACTAATCTTGAAAGGAAACTGGAACATTATCAAAAATCAGAGTGGATGAGGTAGGATTTTTCTTGCAGGTAATAGAGCAGACTTGAGTTTTTTTGGCATTGAAATTTAATAGGTTGTCTTCACCCCATTCGAAGATGTTGAGGAGGTCAGTGTTTAAATCACTGGCTATGGAAGTTCTTCAGGCATCTAACATTAGGGTACTGCAGGGTTTATCAAATAAAGAAGAGGAATGAAGAGTGCCATCATCAGCAAAGCTGTGAATAGGATTTGAAGTGAGGGAAAGGAGGCATTGATGTAAAGGAGGAAGTGGATCGGTGAGAGTACAGAATCGAACCCTGGGGCACTCCAACACTGATGTGAAATCTAATGAGAGGAAGCCATTCACCATGACACACAATGAACAACCAGAAAGGAAGCTGGCAAACCAACAAAGTGAGGCTATAAGATGGTGGCTTGTTCAGGAGGCCTCGGTGCCAGATAAGATCAAGCACCTTTGAAATATAGAGAACAATAACATGAGTTTCTCCAAATTTTTCTATGACCTGTGTCCAAAGGTGGATGGATTAAGTAGGAGGTTGCTGTAGAATGATAATGAGTAGATATAGAATACATATTAGAGATCGCTAATTAATTGCTGAGTCTCCAGGTAATGAAGAAGCAGGTTGTTGATAACCTTCCCCATCACTTTTGAAAGTATACTGCAGTGAGATCAATGTATTGATAGATAGATGGCTGACTTTTGTCTCCCTTTTTGGACACAGGCTGGATGTAGACTTGATTCCATGCTGGGCAGATGCCAGTAAAATAGATAGTTTATATAGGAAATACAGGATAGATGATAATTCTGAAGCACAAATGAAGGAATACCATCTGGATCAGGAGCCTTATTACTATCAAGATTAACGAGGGTTTTTCTGATGTCCTTTTTTGGCAAAAGTTCAGAGGAGGCATACTGTGGGTGGTTTGTGGATGTATGGAAGTATTTATGGAAGTGTCTTGCTTTGGTCATCCAGGCAGTAGTTGGAAAAAAGATCTCCAACTTTTTCTTGGGTGAGGTTACCACAACGCCATCAGGATGCAAGAGAGGGAGCAAAAAGGAAAAGGCAGAAGTTATGCCCAACAGCCTTAGCAAGGGACCAGAAGGCTTGACTGCCAGTTGAGCAGGAGGCAAGTTTATTGCATTTTCTTATGAATTCTGCTTTGGAATCATTGATAATTTTTTTACACGTTTCTGACTGTTGTGTAAGCTGAACGAGAAGCTGGTGTTTTTCATTTAAGCCATTGAACATAAGCTGTATTTTTATCATACATGGCAGAGACACATTTTTTTGAGAACCAGGGCTTGGATACAAGTCAGGGGGTTTGCAGTGGAGTGGGGAATGAAGGTTCCAGTGAGGATTATTTCAGTTATTCTGAGCATGGAAAAATGGCACAGTTATATTGCTACGTGCAGAAATTAATTATTAGTGTGCAACCATACACAAACAATTAATTTTGTGCTTTTCTCAAAATATATATTCTACATTAACAAAAGTTATTGTAATTAGAAAAAGAAAATGCAAGTTCACACTCATTTAATTAAATTAAAATACAGTAAAACATGTGTACATTCAGTACTGATGGTCTACAACAATATAAGATAAAGGAATCAAAGGAAAGAAAAAGGAACAAATAACAGTGTACAAAAAAAGGATGTACAGTTAGAGGTATCATGGAACATTAAGAAATATGTTAAAGTTCTACATTCAGACATAGAAGCCACCGGAAAATATAGAGAATAAAATATATGGCCCATCAAGATTTAACTGGGGAAGAAAGAAAAACACACACACACACACAAAAAAAACCAACCTAGTCAAGATTAAGTTAGAAAGAAAAGGTTAAAAAATTCAGACAATTAAGGAATTGACTAAGTAAAAAAAATTATTCATCCATCCATATTCAGAGCCCACCTTTCCTAATTGGGACGTAGGGACAGCAGCTGCAAGAGGGACTTCCAATGGTCACGATCCTCTGCCACCAAGCTCAGATGTTCTGGTGGGACTCCCAGATGTGTCTACCCAAGGTTTTGGATATAATCTATCCAGCGAGTCTGTGGCCTCCCACCTTCTGGCTTGGCAAAGAGGGCCTGCTGGGGGAGCCTCTCTTGTGGCATTCTGACCAGGTGCCTGTACCATCGTAACTGTGATCTCTCAACACGGAGAAGCAGCGGTTGAGTATTGAGGATTTCCTGAATTGCAGAGCTTCTGACTCTGTCGTCTTGTCAGCCCCGCAACCCCTCAAAGGAACCTCATTTCAGCCGCTTGGATTTGTGTCCGCATTCTTTCTGTCATTACCCAACTCTCATGACCATAGGTGAGGATTGGGACATAAATTTTATTGAAGACAGCCAGCTTTGCCTTCTGACTTAACTCCCGCTTCAATACTACTTAACGGCCAAGCTCCCTCAATATTGCACTTGCTGAGTCGATTCGAGTATCTAGCTCTACGTCTCACTTTCCATCACTCGTGAATATGGCCCCAAGGTATTTAAAACTTCTCCACCTGCCTCAGGGGGACTCTACTCACACGTAGAGTGTGCTGGGATGGTTGTCTTGAGACCACAAATGTTTCCGTTTTGGCCACACTGATCTTCATCCTGGCTTCTGCACAAACAGCTACAAACCTATCCAGGGTCCACTGGAATCTGTGGAAGAGCTATGCTTAACTAGGTCATCGGGAAAAAGAAGAAGTCCAATGCTACATCTTCCAATTCTGACATACTCACTGCTTCAGCTGTGCCTATCAATCCAGTCCATAAATATTACGAAAAAGAGGGGTGACAGAACACACCCTTGGTGAAGACCAATGGAGACTGTGAAAGGTTCAGACTTTGTGCTTACCCTGACACAAAACTCCGAGTGCATTCATACAGGAATTTGATGGCAGCTAATAGTCCATCCACTCCATACTCGTGCACTACTTGCCAAAAGGTTAAAAAATGTAGACAATTAAGGAATCAACCAAGTAAAAAAAATTATTACATAATTATTGCCTAAAATCTATGAAAAATTCAGTAAGAAAATAATCATCCTAAATACAAAAGTCATGCAAGTGTGCAGATGAGTGTAATTGAAGCTCCTGTACAAGGTACTACCCAAAGGGTTTGGGGAATTTGAATGAACCATTAAAAAAAGTAATCACCCTACCTCCTGTTTTCCACAGTCTCCTTCAAAACAGTCCACTTGGGTATGTATACAGCAAACACAGCAGATTTTGCATGATTCCATGCATCGCTGGAAGTCTTCAAGTGTGACTGCATTGAGAAACTCCTGTGATTCTGGCTGGATCTTCTCAATCATGTCAAAATGATGCCATTTCAGCCAACTCACCTTCAAGAACAGTAAAAAGTCACAGGGGTCATGCAAATAAGGAGGAGATAGGGAATGACTGTTGTGTTTTTGGAAGATGGGCACTGTAAAACAACAAGTGATGTGCGGGTGGGTGCATGGTCATGGTGGATAATCCAGTTGTTGTTCTTCCACTTGTCTGCACATCTGCAGACAATGAAAATGGCCAAGATATTGACAGTTTGACCAGGGGGAAGGAATTCCTTAAAGACAATGCTTTGAATGTCAAGAAAACAATCAGCATTAATGACATTGCTGTGAACATAATGACCTTTTTTTCTGGCTGTGGTGGCCAAGAAATTCTTACTTGAGCATTTAGTGGATTTCTGCAGCAGTTTTTTTGAAGTTCAAGCAAAATTTGATGCAAATTCTTCACCATCATCAACGTTGTCAAATTTCTGATATGTACCATTGGGGGGGTTACAGGATAATTATGATAATACTACATTAAAAAGTTACATGATTACTAACTTCCAATCAATAATTTTTCCAAATTAATCTGTTCTCTGTCAAGACTCCAATATTATCTTTCTTTTGTTAATCTTTCTTTTCCCATTCTGTTTAAGTAACCATACCACCTGAGAATAGCTCTACTAACACATTCCTGAATGCTAACAATGGTGAGTTCTTTCCTAATATCTTCATTTTCAAGGTGATATTGCCATTGATACTGTATCTCTAATCTTTCTCAGAACTCTCATATCAGAAGTCTCTAGTCTTCTTTGACTAGTTTCAAATTCCCCAAACTTATGGGTAGCATCTTGTAAAATAGATGGGTTTTAAAAATGACACCAAAAAACTGATGGACAACAGAACAGCACAACAACACAAAAACAGAACAACAATAGAAAATATTGATGATATGAATGAAAAAGTAAAGAAAACAGGTGAAATTTCAACATTAAAAGAAATTATCTGAAAATCAACCAGGGAATTTGGAGAAACCTTTACAAGAACCAAGACAGGAAAAGAGAATTGAGAAGAAAAATAACAGGAAGGAAAGTTGTAAGTTTTCAACTAATGATAATAATGGTAATGATGATGATAATAATAATAATAGTAAGATGGTAAGTCAATTAAAATATAAGTAAAAAGAAGTCATATGGTACAATAATTCAATAATTAAATTTGGGGTCTATGCTAAATAGAGGATGTAACAAAGGCAATAGAGAAACAGAAAAGTAAGGTAAAACAGATAGTCAGAACTAATGACTTAAGTAGTGACTAATGATATCGTATGAGAGGATATGAAAGGCTTGATGAAATAGAACAGCACAACAACACAAAACCAGAACAACAATAGAAAATATTGATGATATAAATGAAAAAATAATGGAAAACAGTTGAAATTTCAACATTAAAAGAAATTATCTGAAAATCAACAGGGAATTTGGAGAAACCTTTATAAGAACTAAGACAAGAAAAGAGAACTGAGGAGAAAAATAACAGGAAGGAAAGTTGTAAGTTTTCAACTAATGATAATAATAATAATGGTAATGATGATGATAATAATAATAGTAACATGGTAAGTCAATTAAAATATAAGAAAAAAGAAATCATATGGTACAATAATTCAATAAATAAATTTGGGGTGTATGCTAAAATAGAGGATGTAACAAAGGCAATAGAGAAACAGAAAAGTAGGATAAAACAGATAGCCAGAATTAATGATTTAAGTAATGACTAATGATATCGTATGAGAGAGGATACGAAAGGCTTATGAAAGAAGTGAGAAAGTAAAAAATGCTTAGTTACCTATATATACAATAATAAGAAGGAGGACTGTGATAGCAAATGATTCAATATGCAGGCTATGTAGGAAAAATTGGTGAATTTTTGGATGTGTGGAGTGAGTTTGATAGTAGAAAAGACTTATATTACAGAGATTGCCTACATTTGAATGGATTTGTCATCACGTGTCTAGAGAAATTATTCAAAAAATGCAAAAGTATTTTTCCCCCCTTTTTATATTAATCCCACACATGAGACAGAAAACCTATAGCACATCAATACTGTGTCAGGTACAGTGAGGGTCGAAAAAGATGATGAAATTAACAGATCTGATTAAAAACTTCTATAAAATGAAAAACAGCTAAGCATCGCAAGAGAGGTATCATATAGAGATGTCATCACCAGCAATATTTCATTGTTACAGTATGAAATGATGGAAAGTACTCTAGAAAATAAGAGAACAAAGGGTGAAGTGTCAATGGAGTTAATATATATATATATACAGGGTGTTCGGGATAAATTTGACATATTTATAATTAATTATATTTTTCCGTAAGTTACATGTATTAACACACACTTCTCTTCATTTAAAAGTTTGGACCCTTCTTCATTCATATACAAGATGTCAGAAAGGATGGATAGCTGGAACCCACCTGAATCATGGAAGAGAATAACTTGTATCATGATGATTCGTGCCCGCCATCAAAATAAGGATATTACGACTGCTGCCCAATGCTCCCTGAATACAGTAAAAACAATCAGGCATGAACTAGAGACTTGCAATGGTGACTACGAGGATGTAGCAAGAAGAAAGATCCCTAGCAGACGATCTGATTGCGTTCGTACAGCAGAATTCCTCGCAAATCTGCAGGAACAGGTGTTGAAGAACCCTGGCATTGGAATTCGGGCTTTGTTCGTGGAGTTGCTAACTGTAGTCAAGCCCTGGATAACAAGGGTAGCCAATGGTAGGCCGTATGTATGGCAGCAGGATTCGGCCCCTTGCTACACCTCTGGGAAAAGTCAAAAATGGTTGTCTGAAAATTTCTACGACTTCACCAGTCCAAATGTTTGGCCTCCAAACTCCCCAGACCTTAACCCCATGGATTATTTTGTATGGGGCGCAGTTGAAAAAGACACCAATCGCACTTCCAGTAATACAAAAGCCCAGTTAATGGATAAAATTAAAACAGTTTTTGCGGCCCTTCCCAGGGAGACTGTAGCATCAGCTTGTTCGAGGTTCCGAAGCAGAATTGAAGCTGTGATCGATGCTAATGGTGGTTATTTTGAGTAAATCTTGTTGATAATATTGTAATTAACTCTGCCTGTAATGTTTTTTTGTCAATTCATTAAATTTAATAGATACAAAGAAGATTTTCTTTTTCCTTACGAAACTGTCAAATTTATCCTGAACACCCTGTATATATTTTATTTTATTTTTTTTTTTTGTTATATTGATCTCATAGAAAGGGACGAAGGCTGTGGTTGTTTGGGAATACTTCATGAGGAAGGTTGTTCCACAGAACAGTGGTAGATGGTATAAAAGAGGAAGAGGAGGAGAAGAAGGTTCAGTGTGTTTGCAGTTGCACAGTAAAGGGATGCAGAGTAGCTGCTGCTCTCGTATTAACAGATGCAACAAAAAGTGGAGAAATGATGGCTGCCAGTTCGGTGGAGCAATGACCATTGAAGTACTTACAGAATGGACACACTGCTGAAATACTGCTTCTGTGAGATAGAGGGTGAAGTGCATCTGTAAGAAAGGGATCACCTATGAACCAAATTTCTCTCCTGTGGATAGCATCAATAATTTTTAGGGAAGTTTTAGGTGCACTACTCCAAACACGTGAGCAGTAGGCAATGTATTTAGCAGACCTTGATGCCCAACATGGGCAAAAGCTCTGGAAATATCAAGAGTGACAACACAAGTTTCTCCAAACTTTTCCACTGCATGTATCCAGTGGTGGGTGATGTAAGCTAAGAGGTCAGTTGCAGATCTTGAATGGCAGAATCCATACAAATGGCTGTTGATTAACTTGCTTGATATGTGATTGCTTCCATGCATTGAGATAGGTACCAGCTGTGTATAACAGATTGCAGAGACAATGCAGAACAGATGTTAGCTCTGAAATACAATGTCAATTGGAGAAATGCCATCACAACTTGAAGACTTTAGTGTCTGAGTTGTATAGTAATTTTCTGATATCTTTTTTGTCAAAAAACTAGTGGAGTCATATGGTGTTCAGATTCTGGTATGGTAGGAGGTGATTTCCCTTGGTCATCTATGCAGGAGTTCAAGTAAACAGTGAAGCTACAAGGTCAGCCTTATCTTTCAGTGCAGTAACAGTGGTGCCATCAGGATGAGAGAGTAGTGGAAGTGCAGGTGAGTAAAGTTGCAATCCAACAGAATTACAAGGGACCAAAAGGCACAGCTTCCATTCAAACAGGAGGCAAGTTTTCTTCCATTGGTGTTAATAAAATTATAACTGGTTGTGCTGTGTCTTTATTGTGGGATTGATTTATAAAGCCTACAATTCACAAGGCCATCATCTGTCTCTCACAGCAAAAAAAAAAATGACTTATTCATACTGATAATAGCTTAAATACCATAGCTAGGATCTAATTATTGACAATAACATAACTGAACAAGTTTTGAACTTCAGATATTTGGGAAGCCTCCTCAGAGAAAACACCAAGTATATGAAAGAAATAAAATTAATAATAGCCATGAACAAAGCAGCATTCTTAGCTAAGAAAAGCTTACTTGTTACAAGAAGTATAAACAAACACCAAGTGTTTGAAAGAATAAAATTAATAATAGCCATGAACAAAACAGCATTCTTAGCTAAGAAAACCTTATTCATTACAAGAAGTATAAACAAATCCTTGAGGAAGAAAATACTGCATTCCACTATATACTGAACTGGTTGGCTGAGTGGGTAATGTACCTGTTAATCTACTGTGGGTTCAAATCCCATCAATAGCACAGATGTTTGCATGTCTTGAGATGGGAGAAGAATTTCAATACGATATGGTGTGAGATTACCTCTCCATTTACTGGAGGCCTCAAGGCTTGAAAAGTGCTGTAAGTCCCTGGAGTAGGGTGTCTAGATTAAATAATAATATTTAAAAAATAAATATAATTATAATAAACTAAAATGAATAATAAATTTAAATGAATAAATTTATAATATATTAAAAATAAATTATATTAATTCAGCCAATCTCAGCATTGAAATAGTTATAAGAAAGCAGGATAAAATAGCCATACAAAATGAAAAGGTACAACAATATTGCATTTGTGTTTTCTAATGCAGAAAGAGAGAACTCAGTCAGAAATATCACTGCAGTCCAATAAGAATAGCACCAATTAAAAATAATAATAAAAATAAATACCTACTTATGTTCTTTAGCAATGGATAGAACATGTACACCAAATGGCTAAAACCCAATATCCTAAACAAATACTAAAATATAAGCCAATTGGAAAGAGAAGGCAGGATAGACCTCAGAAAAGGATATTGGATGGATAATGACACCGGAACAGACCTATATGGTCTATACTGGTGCCCACAGATGAGAGACCTGCCCCCCCCCCCCCCCCGACACTTCTGTGCATGTCAGAAGAAGGCGAATCCATTCCGATAATAGAGTAATCAATGTGTTTCATGGGATGAATGTTTATTCTTATACGTCAGAAAATTAGCTTTTCTTTTATGAAAATTCTAGTTTTTAAAGTGGTAACTATTTTCCTCATACAACAGTTGGAAAATTTACGTATAAGCATGTGATTTCAGTATTGATAATGAATTCATACATCGTCTTATTCCTTTCTCCTCTTCTACATGAATTGACTCTTCTTGGCACATTGCCAGCCGAAGGTCTCGTATCTGTGGCCGGACAGTACCCGTAATTAGCATTATGATGTTCTTTAGAAAGATAAATTTTCAATGATATGTGAAGTTATGTCGGTTAGTCCAATTCAGTTTCTGTAATGTCTTTAATTCCATAACAAAGAATTGTTTAGAAATTAAATTAGAGAATTAAGTATAAATGTCAATTCAATGTTTGTTTTGAAAGAGCATTTTGTGTTATTGTATAATCATACTTTCATAAGTTGTTGTTAATAACGATTTTGTTCCTCCTTTTTCATTCTTTTAACCAGAATGAAAAAAATTAAAATTTATTTTACAAAGAAAGCAATTGCTTGAGATATATCTTTAGAGATAAGAGAAGGAACTAAACTAAACAGTTCCACAGGCATAATAATTTCAGTGAGAAACTGATGACACACTTACATGTAACACAAATATACATACACATATTTTTAATACTAGAATACCATACTTTTGCAACTGATACATACTTGAATTGGCAAAAGATGTCCGCATATTCCCTAGAAATATTAATGGCCTGTAAGACAGTGACACGAAAAGTAAATTCTTTACCAAGCTGTAAATGTTCTGGAAGATCCTCATTTTCCTTTCCCTCAGATTCAACACTACTATCTCCACGTCCACTATCTAGACTATTATGGTCACATTCTAAGAAAATAAAGCAATTAAGATTTAACTATTTCAGTTGTGATTCTCCACAGCTTAAGTTTTTGCATTACCATTCCACTCACTCAAAATTAAAAGTGTAGTAAAAACATGAGTGATATTGACATGCTATCACTAAAAAAAAACATGCTTTTAATAATGCATTATAGAATGCTACCTTTACTTACCATGTGCATGATAAGTTAATGTTATAATTGCCATGTGTTCACCTTAAAAACACAAGCACTGTACTTTGCAAAATAGCAGAGGAACAAAAGTAATAATCTGATACTAATATTTTGCTGGATTTCTAGCCAGCATCTTCAGACCAAATTACATGATAAAAACACAGGCAACACACAAAGATTTTGCAGAAACAATTCAAATCTTAACTGAAAAGGAACTATGTCTAAAGAAGGTGTCCCTGTAGAGACTGAATAAAAAAGGAAATTAACTCAGAGAAGTCATGCTAAATGTGATCATAGGATGACTGTATCCTGGATCTTGGGCAAATTACTAACAGTTATACTAGAGTTAGGGGAGTGTTTCATAGCTGGTGCATAATCTAAAAATAGTCTCTGAGGTCACTGATTGTATCATCTATAAGCAGCTATGAGGATAAAATCATTATTACAGATTCATGTCAGCGTTGTGGCTGAGATGATTTTAACTGATGGAGAGCTTCAAAATTTTTGTAACTTTTTTTTTTTTAACTGTATTCTCATTCTTTGACTGTTGCTGAGAACAAACCAGCAGACCTGGATTTAGTATTACAAGTAGCTCTTATAACAAAGTGATAGCTAAATTAATTTTATAGCAACTAAAGAATGTAAAAAAGTGAAAAGCTTTCATATGAAAAAATTCAAAGCCCTGTAACTATGCAAAACATTCTAGCTAAACTATCAATTCTGTGGTAGAGAATTTATCATTACAGGCACTTACAGAAGTTGCCATCAGTCCCAGAAATCATAACTAACAGAGAATGTAGTGACTATGATCTATCTCCTACTAAAGTGCCTAACAATGTCCATTTCTAGTGTCCAAACCTACTCAACCCTCCCAGGAGCAACATTATGCCAGAAATATAAAGAAGCCTTAAAATTACACAACAAAAAAAAAGGATATAACTAAATCAGATAAAAGTAATGCAACTGTCATAATGGATCAAACAGAATAAAACAGAAAAATCAATCTTCTAAAAGACTCTTCTTATCAGCTTAAAGACAGATCAAGATCCCAGTCAATCTCAAAAGAAGTATATAACTTATTACAAAAAAAGTTGCATTTTAGCCCAATAGCCCACAGCCCAAAGAAATTACCAAAAAAACTAAAACCTAACCATGTAGCATCAGCAGCCTCACCTATCAACTTACCAAACAGTAAGCAAAATCCCCTTATAGGGGGAAACTTTCACTGCATATAAAACTTCTATTCACTTCAAAACTTTAATTTAAAAAAAAAAAAAAAAATCAGTCTAAAAACTTCAGACTTCATAATTAACTTTGACATTACTAGAAAATTCAGACATTATGATCAACTTCGACAGTGCTTCATACCCCTTTACACAGGATTAAACAGTAAAATACAACTATGCCACACAAAAGTTGCTATAGGTCTAATTATTAATATCAGTTATGAAATATTCTTCTAATCTCACCAAGTATGGTTACATTAATTTCCTCAAAACATGCCAGAAAGGCAAGTTGTGAGTTTGTCTTCAAAGACAGAAAATTTAGAACTCCATTGTGGCGGACTCAGGAAGTTAAAGAGACAGTCAAGGAAAAGAAGAAAGCATATCCAAAGTTCCTGGCAAGTCTCTTGTGCTCTTAGAGAATATAGAGAAAAATGTAAGAAAGCAAAGCCGTGTGTAGCTAAACAAAAGTAATGGAAAGACTTTGGTAAGAACATAGAAAATAAATATCAGGAGAGTAGCAAAATATTCTAGAGGCTAGTGAAGAAGCTTAGAAATGGAAGAAAGTGCTGTAAAAAGAATCAGATGATAAATGAAAAGTGAAGATAATGATATTCTAGATGTCTGTAGTAATTACTCTGAAAGATTGCTAAATGAAATAAGAAGTGACAGCATGGTGGCAGAAAACACTCAATAAGAATTAGGAAGACATATAGATTGCAATCAAGAATTCATATCAATATGTAGAAAATGTCATCAGAAACCTGATATGTGAAAAGGCAGTAGGAGTAGATGATATTCCACTAGAAATGCTCAAATATGGAGGTATAAAAGTTTTACAGTGGCAACACTGTATAATTAAGAAGGTCAAATTCATGATGATTGAAGTAGCACTCTCATAGACATCTGCATAAAAGGTAAATAAAACTGATGTGAAAATTACATAGGAATTTCAATACTGAGTGTTTTATGCAAGATTTATGCAAGCATTATTGAGAAGGGACTAAAAAAATTATTGAAGAGAAACTTGGAGAACAACAACAAGCTTGTTTCAGCCCAAACAGGGATTGTCATGATCGGATTTTCACTTTAAGACATGCAGCTATGAAATCATGGGAATGTAACATAGATTTGTATTTGAGTAGATCTGCAAAATGCATGTGACAAGATGTTAAGAGAAAAGCTGTACAAAACACGAGAATTATGTGGTGTAAGTTAACCATTATATCAAGCAATACTAAGTCTATATTTGAACAAGTAAATAAGTCAGTAATCAGAATTGAAAGAGGCACAGAAAGATTGTTTGATGTTAAATCAGGTGGGAGACAAATAACAGTGGAGATAGTGTGCATCCTTATCATCTATACAGATCTCATTATGAAGGAAAATGGTATTAAATCTGATATCAAAATTAGAGATGTTAATCTCAGCTCTTTACTTTATGCAGATGATGTCATACTTTTCTAAATAAATTAATGCAGTACAAGTCTGCAGGATTCCCTGACCAATTAAATAATTGCTGCAATAACTTTGGTATGAAAATCAGCAATGTAGGGAATTGTGTTTTACCAACTTGCTTATGTCCTATAACAAAGTGATGAATGTATCGGACAAAGAACAGCGTATACTTAAAAGATTTTAGAAAGGCTTTTGATAGATTTCCCCACCACAAGTTGGTAAATAAACTGGAGCAGATGGGATTGATTAGTGATTTGGACAGGCAACTGGCTCTCAGATAAGCATTAGCAAGCTTCGATGGGGGTATGGTATCCCGGAGTCACACAGGTCTGTTTTGGGACCATTGTTATTTAATTTGTATATTAATAATATTGGGATAGGTTTAACTGGTGATATGCAACTGATTGCATATGATGCAAAAGTGGGGAGAGCAATGTAGATGTTGTGGCCTTACAGGAGAACTTGAATATATTGTATGAGTGGGCAACAGTATGAAACTGTCAGTTCAGTATTGCAAAGCGTAAGGCTCTGAAATTTGGTAAGCAACAATGGAATACTAATTATACTTGGTGAGAAATTTTGGAGTAAGTTGAGGAGAGAAAAGACCTTAGAGTGGTAGTGAGCAAGAGACTGAATTTTAGAGGTCACATTGCACAGGTTGTGAAGTCTTCACATCAAATTATAGTAGTAATGAAAAGGACCTTAACATGCAGAATTAGAGTTTCTGGTTCCATTAGGTCTCATATGGATCATTTTTCATAGATATGGTACCCTGATATTCAAGTAATGAGGATATAATGAAAAGGGCCCAGAGAAGACTGACTAATGTCATAACTGGTCTTTTGGATGTGGAATATGAAGGCAGATTGAGGGAATGCAATTTGTAAAGACTTGTGAATAGGAGGAAGAGAGGGGGGGGGATGTGTTTGAGATATTTAAGTTGGTGGCAGGTTAATGTGAAAGCAGTTTTTCACAGAATGGAAGAAGGGGGTAGAACATGGGGGGTATCCCTGAAAACTGTATAAAGAGGATGTGAGCAGGTGCATAATGAGCAGGTTGTTTGCTTGAAGAGAGGTTGGTGAGTGGAATACATTGCCTAACACTGTGGTGAATGGTACATTGAATGAGTTTAAAGCGGTTTGATTACCTCCTGCAATGAGTCATGCTTCATGGATGTCTGGTATTAATAATAATAAAGAGAAAGACAATGAAAATAGGCAGAAACATTGAAAACACACTGCATTCTGCAATCTGCACATACAAGTAAAACATTTCAGTTATTTAGGCACAATTTTTAGTGAATATCGCATTAAAAATTAAATATGGAAACAAACAACAAAATCAGCAAAGCTGGTAAGGTAGGAAAGCACCTGAATAAATTTATATGGAATAAGAAAGAAATAAGTCAAAACACTTGATCAAAGACCAGTCAACCCTGGAGACCAAGATATGAGAATTCAGAAGATTAGAGATGTGAACATATAGTATTAGTAATAATATCATATTAAAAATGAGGATATTACAGAAGAACTTGATACTGTTAGAATTCAGAAATGTGTCAGCAGAGCTAACTTAGATAGTATGTCACTTAAACAGAATGGGGGAGAGAGAGAGAGAGAGTAAAGGTTAGCAAAACAAGCATTCTTTCTGTATCCCTTGAAATGGATAAAATTGAGTATCGTGAGCTTATAAAATTCTTTGTAAAAGAAGGTTTAACGCCAAAAGAAACTCATTCGAAGTTCATAAAAGTTTATGGGCACTCTTCTCCATCATTTTCAACATTTAAGAAATGGGCTGCCGAGTTTAAACATGGCTGTACCAGCCTTGAAGTTGATCCACGTGAAGGACATCCAAAAAGTGTAACAACACAAGAAATCATTGATCAAGTGCAAAATATGGTATTGGATGACCAGCGAGTCAAAGCCCATGAAATTGCTGAGACTATAGGCATTTCAAAAGAATGTGTAGGATATATTTTGCATGAAGAATTGCATATGAAAAAAGCTTTGTGCAAGATGGGTGACGTGCTTGTTCACAGTAGATCAAAAACGAACTTGCATGAAAATCTCTGAACAGTGCTTGGAGCATTTTAACAAGAACAAAACTGATTTTGTGTGTCGATTTTTTACTATGGATGAGACTTGGATTCACCGTTACACATGAGAATCCAAGTAGCAGTCAAAACAGTGGACAGAAGCCGGTTGTTCAGCACCAAAGATAATTAAGTCGGTTCCATCAGCAGGAAAGGTCATGGCATTGGTGTTTCGGGATGCTATTTGTTTATTAATTATCTTGAAAAGGGTAAAACAATAACTGGGGAATATTATTCCGATCTTTTAACAGACTAGATGAAAATATTTGTGAGAAAATACTGGGTGTGCAGAAGAAAAAATCATCTTTCATCAGGACGATGCACCTGCCCACAAAAGTGTTTTGGAATGGGAAAATTCAGGGATCAGCACTATGAATTGTTGGCACATCCACCCTATTCCCCAGATTTGGCTCCCTCTGACTTCTATCTCTTCACAAAACCAAAACACTTCCTCGCTGGTCAGCATTTTTCTCCGATGATTGCAGCTGTAGAGAGGTATTTTGCAGATCTTACTGAGAACCACTACAAGGACTGGATAATGGCGCTGGAGCATCGCTGGAATAAATGTATTAGTCTTAAGGGAGATTATGTTGAAAAATAAAAATAATTTGGAAATTATAAATTCGTTTTTTCATTGTTAGGCCGAGAACTTTTCAGACCACCCTCATAAGATATGATAATACAAGAGTCTTGATAGATAACAGATTAATTTGGAGGAAAGATGTCAATAGGCAGTTAGTAATGATGTAACTTTTTCATGTATTATACTATTATATCCTGTACACCCCTTGAAATTACATGTCAGGAATTTGATGATAATCATCATCAGATAATAAATCTGACAATATTCAGGTTCTTTTTTATTTAATTGGACTAAATTTTTATTTACAGGATTATTTAATACTGGCTGGTGATAATAAATCATAAACATACAAATACAAGAGTTATTTGAAAAGTTTGGTAAATTTCCAATAGACACCACACAATTCGTTCATTCATGCCAGTGTTGGCACATATCTTTTATCATGACCACTGGCAAAATTTTTGCCATGTGTAACGCGTACTTCTCGTTTGGCAAACATTTAAAATGACTGTGTTGGCATTTTTCATAAAAATGGAGAAAAACGAGTTCCATGCTGTGAAAGAACACTTTTATTAGCCACACAGATCAAAGCTGATTTAGATGCAGTTCGTGGGAACTCTGCACCAGAGTTTAAACGTGGTCGTAAGTCCATCGAAGATGAAGCGCTCCAGACACCCGACTGAGGTCACTACAAAGGAAATGATTGACAAAATCCTGGTATCGTTACGGATGACTGCCAAGAGAAAGTGCATGAGATTGCTGAGATTGTAGGCATGTCAACTGAATGTAATATCCGGCATGAAAAATTGTATATGAAAAAGTTGTGTGCGAGATGGGTGATGTGATTGTTGACTGTTGATCAAAAACGCATGCAAAAAGACATATCAACGCAGTGTTTGGTGATGTTTAATCGTAATTCATAGGATTTTTTGTGTTGATTCGTGAGTTAGATGAAACTTGGATCCACCACTACACACCTGAGTTCAAGCAGCAGTCAAAACAGTGGACATGCCTGGTGAAAAAGCATCAGAAAAGGGTAACAAAAAAAAAAAAAAAAACATGAGTCTATTATGTGTCATTGTTGGACCATTTAAAAGTAGAATTGAAGAAAAAATGACCAAGATTGGCACACAAAAAAGTGCTCTTTGATCAAGACAATGCAACGTCCCATACATTGGTCATTGTAATGGCAAAATTGCACAAATTGAGGTTCGAATTGGTTCCACATCCATCATATTCTCCGGACTTGCCCCTGAGTGACTTCTTGTTCCCAAACTTAAAAATTTGGCTGGGCAGGAAAAAGTTTCTTACAATAAGAATGTCATCAAGGCTGTCAATGACTATTTTGCACAATTTGACAAATTCTACTTTTTAGATGGGATGAAAAGATTGGAAACTCAGTGGACCAAACATGTAGACCTCAATGGAGACTATGTTGAGAAATAAAGGTGATTTTTTCCAACAAAATGTGTTTAATTTATTTTTTTTTACCAAACTTTTCAAACCACTCTTGTAGTGCAAGTTACTGACACTTGTCATCCTTGGTGTACAAAAAAAATTAGTTATATTAGTACAATTTATTAATGTATACAAATGATCACCCACTGTACTAAATTAATATACAAAGTGTATATTAATTTACAAAGTAAGTTATATACACTTTGCAAATGTCTTCCAGCATTGGTAATATCCTTAACAGGACACAGTTATCTTGAAGAAGAAAAAAACTCCTGCTAAAGTTCTCAAAGTCAACAAAGACTCCAATTAAAAATTGTCTTTATCATTTATAAACTAAAAAAATTTACTACAATATATAACTAACCTATAATAATACCATCAAATATAATGAAGAGAGAGTGATTTTCTATTTATTTATTTTATATATATATATATATATATATATATATATTTGAAAAAAATAGATTTAATGACTCCAAGACCGAGATAACATATAAAGATTTTAATGATAAATACTACTAGTTTCGGCATATAGCAGCCTTCTTCAGGTATTTATAAAGGAAAGGAATACTAATAAACATTGAATTATTTAAACAAACTGGAAATTACAGGTACAAATTGCCTCACATAATGAACCCGGTCCACTTAAACAATAATTTAAGTTATAACATCCCAGATAGCCATGCTGCAGTTATTCAATATTGGCGTTCACGTGAACCTGCACGCACAATTGCAACAAACAATGGCACGCCAGTTGGAACAACTTGAAAAAATACGTTTTTATGTATCGATTATGTGAGGCAATTTGTACCTGTAATTTCCAGTTTGTTTAAATAATTCAATGTTTATTAGTATTCCTTTCCTTTATAAATACCTGAAGAAGGCTGCTATATGCCGAAACTAGTAGTATTTATCATTAAAATCTTTATATGTTATCTCGGTCTTGGAGTCATTAAATCTATTTTTTTTCAAATGTATAACAACCGAGTAAAAGCTGATCGCCACATATATTTTTATATATATATATATTTTTATATATATATATATATATATATATATATATGGGGAGTGGCTAGGGAGAGTACAAGCTTCACAAATCAAATTTGTGTGGATTGACAAAGGGGACTATGATAAATTAAGGAAACAGATCGTGATGTGCAGTGATCAACTGAAGGAGAAAAAAATCAGCAATGCTCCTAAGACCTGGTCAAAATTCAATTACTTATGGCAATGTCTAATTATATTCCTAAGATTAGGAGGATAAATAAAGCAACAGTGAAATAAATGAATCATGAAATTATGCAGGAGTTTCTGAGAAAGAGGATGTTATGGAAGAGATATAAAGGACATATAAAGAGATACATGTTAAAAAAAAAAAAGAGAAAGAGATATAAAGGTACACCTCAGCAGCGCATTAGGAGAATAAGGCACTAGGAAGGTGACAATTGTAATGAGAAAGGAGAAATTGGCATATGCAAGGAGAATGGCCAAACCAATAAAGTAGAACCCTAAACAATTGTACAATCATGTTGCTAATTGAAGAACGGGTGAACATGGAAGACTGACATTAGTTGCTGGAGAATGGAATAAGAGTCCCATCTGCTGATGATGAAGTGGAAATGTTCAAGGAGTATTTCGTAAGTTGTTTTGAAGTATGGGATGGGATAGGAGAAGTGCTGAATAACAACAAGAAGGTAGACAGAAGACTGACAGTTCAAGAATGGGACATGTTTGAATATTAAATAACCTTGATATTAGTAAGGCTGCAGGACTGAATAGGACATGATCATATCTATTATGGGTATGTGTAAAAGAGCTGGAAATGAACTATACCTGGTTGTTCAACAGGAGTCTGGCAATAGGAAAAGTCCCAGAAGAGTGGAAAGAAGTAAAAATAGTGCCAGTGCATAAGAAAGAATTCAAGTCAGTTGTGTACAACTACAAGCCAGTGTGTATATCAGGTGTAGTGGTGAAAGTGTTAGAGAGGCTGGTTAGATGTAGAATGCAAACCTGAATTGATAAGAATAAAAATCTTTCCAGAGCAGCACAAGTTTGTTAAAGGAAGGTCATGCTAATTTTTCATAAAGGATATTCTCATACAGCGATTTATCTTTCTAAAGCATTTGATCGAGTACCATAAGATAAACTGTTGAAATTGATCAGAACAGAGATGGGTGACTGAAAGGAGCGAATGGAGTTGTATACGTGGAGGGTGCAGTCTCCTGAAAAAGGAAGGTAACAAGTAGGGTATTATAGGGCTTGGTTCTCAGACCACTGTTATTTAATTTATGTATCCATGATACATTTCAGGATGTGAGTAGAAATATTCAGATGTATGATCTCTCTCTCTCTTCCTCTATGTTCATGGGGCATCTACAGATGCCGTATGGTCACTCCGATGCTCGGTGATGTGCCACACCAGGCCTCGCCATATAGTCCTGTTGTTTGCTTTTCTGGTGGCCTCAACTCTCTGAAGATCAGTCACTCCACACACACCATCCATCCATCCATCTAATTGATGGTCTACCCCTGCCTCTTTTTCCAGGAACTTTACCTTCTATTACTGTTCTGAGAAGTCCCCCTTCCATCCTTTCTATGTGTCCAAAATATTTCAACTTTCTTCTGTCAATATCCTTAAGGAGCCTTAAAGTTCTACTGATCTTTTCTAACACCCATTCATTTGTACGCCTTTCAGTATATGATATCCTCAACAGCCTTCTGTAACACCACATCTCAAAAACAGATATCCATTTCTTATCTGACTTCTTTAGGTTCCAAGTCTCACATCCATAAGTCGCTGTTGGAAAAACAACTGCATCCAAAATCCTCAACTTTGTTCCCATGGAGATAGATCCATCCTTCCAGATTTTAGACAGGTCTCAGACTATTGTTTTTAGCCATTCCTAACCTTTTTCTGATGTCTTCTGAACAGCACAAGTACTCAAACTTGCTGACTTCCTCAATTCTTTCTCCATTAAGGTGCACTTGTTTTTCAAGAGTTTCTCTGTTTGTATTTCTTTTGAGAACCGTAATCTTTGTCTTGCTAGGATTGAGTTGAAGTCCTCTGTTATTACTGATCTTGTTAACTTTGTCAAGAATTAGTCCTAGTTCATCCATGTCATTACAAAGGAATACTGTATCATCAGTACCTCAGATTACTGATCAATTTACCTCCAATCCTAATTCCTGTCCTGAGCAAATCCAATGCTTCACGCATTATGTTCTCCGCATATATACCAAACAAGTGAGGAGAAAGTAAACATCCTTGCCTAACTCCTTTTCCAACTTGAAGCCAGTCAGTCAGTCAGTCAGTCAATCCAGCACCTGTTCTTATCATGGCTTCTTGCTCCTTATACAAGTTGGCTATCAACCTGATAGTGTGTTACGGAAAACCCATTCTTTTCATTACTTCCCACAGTTTCACATGCTCAACACAGTCAAAATCTGATGTATGCTGATGATGCTAAATGAAAGTTCTGATGTAAGGTTGCAAGAAGATTTGAATAAGTTAATGTTTTGGGCTGAAGAATGGAGATATCATTTCAAAGATGTTAAGTGCAAAGGTATACAGTTTAGTGAGAGAGAAGATGGAATAGGGTTTATCATATAGAAGGATGTTTGCTTCAGAAGGTGGAGATAACATATCTGAGAACCTTGGTGGATAGGAAAACAAAGTTCAGAGTCCATATCGTGAAAACTGTAAGTGTTACCCAGAACACTGAAAATTGCTGCCATAATGTGAAGAACCCTCACAATTACAGATAAATTCCACTGTATATAAGAGAGAGTGTGTGCAGAGGTGAGTAATTAAGAATAATTAAGATGGACTCTAGAATGTTGAGTATAAGGGTGGATTAAGAGAATGTGGACTGCAGAGCTTGGTAGAGATTACAGGTGATATGACTGAAACATATAAGCTGGTGAAAGGAGAACAAGATGTCATTCCTGGAAACTGTACATAGGCTTGTATATAAGGAAGATAAAAGCAGATTTCTTGCATGGTGGGTAGCAAATGGAATGATTTGCCAGAGTGAATGGAGAGTGCTCCACAATGAATGCCTTCAAGACCAGTTATGATAGTTATTGAAGTATGTGAGTGTCTTCAAACTCCATGTAGGCTTGCTGAGTCTTACTTTGTGATATGATATAATCAAGTGTGAGAACATTAAAAATAAGTAATCAAGTATGAGAACATTACAATTACAGTAATGTTCAATTAGATGTATTTTCAAAGAGCAGATAAAAGAGATCTTATGTAGCTAGTGTCCACTATTCATTTATGCATAGCTTGTAAATACCTGATACCTTTTTCTATACCTACCATAAAGTCTAAATGAGGCAACTGATGAGTCACTAATGCAAACTCTGGACCTTTTGGCAATCCATTTAATTTAGTCACTGGCAAAAGGTCAGTCAGTTAAATTTATGACTCATTTGTTACGGACAGAGCTGGATGGTTGTTGAATGTACCAACAGCTTCTTTGTTCTGATATTTCAATCATATGAATCAACTTCTGTTAATAATCTAAATCAGCAGATCTGGCTAAGGAAAGAGAAATTCTACAAATGAAGTTGAAATATAGGTATTTGTCATTGAAAGGGGAGGGGCTTAAGCAATGTGAGAGAATTAATTTGAAAAAAACTGTTTTTTTCCAAATTAATTCTTTGAAAAAACCCAGATTTTTTCAAATTAACACCATTTTAATTTTTCGAATTAACACCATAACAGCAGAAGTATGCACCACAACAACATCCAAGAAAAGTTATGTGCAAATTTTCTTCTATTATGCTACATATATTTGTCTCTAAAATACATCTGCAATGTCCTAAGAATTCTTGAGTAAAAAGCCTATGACATTAAAAAACAGGGGCACTCCTAAACAAAAGCAGGCAAAATAGCCGTAAAAATAATGAAGTTGAAATGTTCAGGACTGAGATTATTCTTAAATAGTTTCTAAGTTCATAGTTTTTAGCATTATTTGAAAGGAAGAGCTTCTTCTTAGTATTATATCTCCACTCTAACAATACAGCCTTTCTAGCTCTTTGTAAATCTTATGAGCAGAATAAGATTTAACAGCCTCCTTCATTTCAATAAAATTAGCAATTAAACAGTCTTCCCTTTCAGGATCTGCCTGTAAAGAATGACTTCCATTGGAAGCCATCCTTTACAGGCAGATATATTCATGCATCCTCACATCATCCTTCACAAAAAAAACAGGTATTATCAAAAGCCTCATGCACTGAGCTTGCATAATTTGTTCTTCTGAATCTTCTATTACAAGAATTAAATAAAATAAAACTCATTATCACTCAAAGGATATAATAAAACCACAATACAGAAAATAACTGATAATTATCATCCCTATGCCAAATTGCAATCTGATGTTAAAAGGATCTGCATACCCTACCTTACGGCGACTTCTGAATAAATAGCAAGGACTCTCCACGAATATAATCCATATGTCACCTTCAAATCAGCCAAGAAGTAATCCTCTTTCTTACCATCTATTAAGGATAAATCATCACCTCTATCTTTGCCTGGTGTTTATCAAATACCCTGTTCTTGTCATCTTTGCTACTCGGAGCAGACTGATTGTTCTGCTAAGATTGGAATTCAAGCACATCAAGATTATATAAAATTTTTGGAATCAGAATGTTCAAGGCCTTGCTTCTCATGCCATCAATACCAGACACAAAGAACAATGTTGCACTAAGATGGTTTCAATTTGATAGTCTATTTCTTGAATTGTGTGACATTTCAAGAAAACATGCTACTGTCCTAACCTTAATCAAACAGACTGTATGCCTATCTCTAAGTTTTGGGAAATGATTGCTATTAATTATTTATATAAGAATTTTTTTAATTACATAAGCATACCTACTTTTCTGAAACTCTGATAGTGTTTCCTCATACTTGTACAGCCGTAACAGACATGCTGTATGCCATGCTGTATAATTCATATGACTCATTTTTGTGTTCATAATTTAGATGTGGTAGCCAATTCTTTTGCTATCTCCCTGAATGATACTCATGATATACTGAGTGAAACACATAGCAGTATTTAATAAATTCTTTTAGATGTGTGAAGGCATTATTTAAAATATCGTATTATCCAGGGATGGCCTCTTTTCCTCTACTATATGTAAAATATTCTCAGTGTCAAACCTGTGATTACCTCTCAGCAGTTTAAATGTCTCAATTTCACACCTTGATCATCCATCCATTCACCAAACTCTGTTGATGACATGCTCTCAGTCTATCCTCATAATATATACAGGGTGCTTCAAAAAGAATGTCCCGATTTGAAAATTGTATATTTCTGCAACCACGAATCACAAATGAATGTGACTTGTACAATGTGAACGGCCTTGGCCCCAGTTTGATATGACGACTGCTATATGCCGCTACTAGCACACCCAAATAGCCACTACACTTAGTTAATAAGAAGATGGCGTCAAGTCAACAACCTTCCTACAAAGGTTGATTTTTAGTGATGAAGCAACCTTTCATCTAAGCGGTAAAGTTTTGCACGACAATGTTCACATATGGGGACTTGAGAATCCACATGAAATTGTGCAACATGAACGTGATTCACCAAAACTTAATGATTTTTGCACGGTTTCTGTTAGAAAGGTTTATGGCCCTTTCTTTTTTGAGGAAAACACTGTTACGGGAAACTCCTATCTTGAAATGCTGCAGGACTGGCTACTCCACAGCTGAATGAAGAATCTGAAGATTACATTTTTCAGCAAGACGGAGCACTGCCACATTGGAACCTCCAAGTTCGTCGGTTTCTAAACAAAACATGGTCTCAGTGTTGGATTGGACACACAGGACCCCACGGCTTGGCCTCCAAGATCTCCAGACATCATACCTTGCGACTTCTTTTTATGGGGATATGTAAAAAAATGTGTTTATGTTCCTCCATTACCTGCTGACTTCGATGAGCTCAGAACCAGAATCACAGCTGCAGTAAATTCTGTGACAGAAGACACTCTCAGACGTGTTTGGGATGAATTCAGCTATCGGCTTGATGTTGTCCGTGCAGCAGCTGGAGGGCACATTGAGCATTTGTAATTGTAGTAATTGTAGTGAGTGAAACTTTAGGCCTTACTTGATACTTGGTAATTTATTTTGTAACTGTACCACATTTTCTTTATTAAATATAATTATTTGAAATCGGATTATTCTTTTTGAAACACTCTGTATATTGTAGACCTGATATCATTTTTGCTATCCACCTCTGTACTCCTTACAAGGTTACTTCTTCACCTTCAAATCTTGGTGACCAGATTTCAGCACAATAATATAAATATGGTCTAATAAGGGCTTTATGAATTATCTCTGTATTATCTGAATTACCTTAGTGCTGCAGCAGTCTCGGCGTTAACTTCACTAACTTTGCAGTATGTCACCTGAACTTCAAATGTTTATCGACTATCACCCTAAGATCCCCTGCCTCATCCAATTCCACTAGGAGAGTTCCATGAACAGAGTATGCAACTGGTTACCCACTGCAGTATCTTAAATTTCAAGACCTAACATTTAAATGCATTAAAATGGCATCCCCATTCATTTTCTCATATACCCATCCAGCTTATTCAAATCCTCCTGAAGAGTCACTGCATTGGTACTATTACTAATAACCCTTCCACGGTTCACACCTTTCAGTAATTTGCAGAAACACTGCAAATGACTGAATATCTTCCCTGTAGTCCAGTGATAATATCACTAACAAAAGTTACTCGGCAAAGGTCCTGAGTGCGGAGCACTATGGAATCCCATTTATAACAGTATAAATGAAGCCCTCTGGTCAAAAAGACCTGGCTTCAAT
This sequence comes from Typopeltis vanoorti, assembly GCF_054136105.1. Lineage (NCBI taxonomy): Eukaryota > Metazoa > Arthropoda > Arachnida > Uropygi > Thelyphonidae > Typopeltis > Typopeltis vanoorti. The sequence goes on from NC_143554.1 coordinate 32,062,759, forward strand.
TCTTGCCCATGATGTGAGGAACCTTTGTTTTTTTTATCTGGTCTCTTTTGACTAAAGGTGGGTTAGCCTGTCTCATATGGATGTAGAGGGTTTTTTTTCTCCTGGTAACTCAGGTTTTTCATCTCTCAAAACAGGCAAACTGGCCCTGTGAACACACACATCTACAGACATAAATGCACCCCTTCGCCCAACATCAGGCTTGTGACAAGCCAGTTGTGATTGCTTAAAGTCAAATCATGTAAAATAGCTAATGCTGCACCAAGTGGGATATAATGCGAGGAAGAAGAAGAAGAAGATGTAGTTCCTTGTCAAATACCTTTGTAAAATCAAAGGCAGTATAATGCCATTCCCTTATCAAGTGATTTATTACTTTATTATAAGATGAAATCAAATTACTAAAAGACAAATATCCCTTAAAAAATCAGTGCTGAACTGCACAGATAATGATACATTGATCTGTCAAATTTTGGTTATAATCTCTCACTACTTTCTCCGAAATCTTAACAATTAACAAATAAATACAAACTAGTCTACAGTTCGATGCCTCAATTCTACTATCATCCTTATGCAATGATACTATCTTAACCTCCTTCCACTCCTTGGACACTTTTCCTGTAGTTACACTTTCATTGAACAGTCAAGAGCTGTTAATGGAGCTGCCAGTTTCTAACATTCTCTTAAATCACATGGTGAAATACTATCCAGTTCCACTGTATTATTAATCTCCAGAGACTAATATCTGAAGTACATTCACCTCATGAACATATAAACCTTCAATCTTATCTTCTCCATTCCTCCAGGAATGAAATCTGCTTTCTATGATAAACACACACAAACCTATTAATAAACATCATAGAGACAGTTAAACCATGCAGCACTCAACCAAAATAGTGAAGTAAAACAAAAACCAAAACCAAAAAAATTGATGGAAAATCAGTTTGTTCAGATTAATTTGTTCGCTACTGTACTTATGCATGACTATTCAGCTAAAAGTTAAGATTATATAAATCACTCTCATAAGCTTGGAGCAGGGATGACATTTCTGTTACAACTCTGATGCTAGAACTAAATCCAAAACTCTTGATCCTCATGATCCATGAGACATTTCTTCAAAAATTCCAGAAATTTCATTCATTTGCTAGTGTTTGTTGTTTTCTCTGTTCAGTTTATACTGTAGTTAAATTTCACACAATGATCACATGCTTCGAACTTTCCAAACTTAAAGGAACATCTCTTGCTCTTCACACTCTGTGTTCACTGACCTATCATAAAATCCCACTAAATATCTTGTTCTGCCCACCTCCACCTCACACCATATACTCTCTCAAAACAATTGGTTCAATTTCCCTGCAAATTCTGCACTCTGAAAGGAAACTGTTTTCTGTCAGCCATGTTTCACTGATCCCAATCCTTGGATAGACTGAGGCTATCAATGTTACCAATTTATGTTCTATTCCATACACCTGACTTTTGTATAGAGAAATGTCCGTCCATTGTCAGTATTTCTATATATCTACCATTATTCACTCCAGACTATTCGATTCTGCAATATACAGTGGATTCTCCCATCTTCCAAGTGACTATTCCCCACAACAGGAGATAGTCACTTCTACAACCACTCTAGAAATTCTAGGTTCTGTGCACTAGCACTTTCTCCAGATGCCTATACCCTACTCTTCTGTGTTCAAATTATCTTGGCCTCATTACCGAGTTCAGTACTAAATAAATTAAAGTAAAATTTTTATTAATTTTTATGTTATTTTAATTAATGTTTAAATTGAGTATAAAATTGCCACTAAGTATACTTGAGAAACGGTTGAGAAGAATTGTGGAAGAAAAGCTTGGTGAAGAACAAGCTGGATTCAGGCCAAATAGAGGCTGTCAGGATCAGATCTTCACTTTACGACAAATAGTCGAGAAAGCATGGGAATATAACAAAGATCTGTATTTAAGTTTTGTCGATTTGGAAAAGGCATATGACAAGGTACTAAGAGAGAAGCTATTCAATACGCTGCAGTTATATGGTGTCAATGGGGCATTATATCAAGCAATACTTAGTCTTTATTTGAGTTGTGAGTCAGCAGTTAGAATTGAAGGAAGTACAGGAAGATGGTTTAATGTTAAATCTGGTGTGAGACAAGGATGTACATTATCCCCTCTGTTATTCATTATCTATATGGATCACATTATGAAGGAATGTGGTATTAAACCTGATATCAAAATTGGAGATGTTAATGTCAGCTCTTTGCTTTATGCGGATGATGTTATACTTCTAAATAAATCCGCTACAAGTCTGCAAGATTCTCTGACTAAATTGAATAGCTGTTGTAATAGATATGGTATGAAGGTCAGCAATAAAAAGACAAAGACAATGAAAATAGGCAGAATCATTGAAAATGTTAACTGTGTTGTGAATGGAGAACCTGTGGAACAAGTAAAACATTTCAGCTACTTAGGCACAATTTTTACTGAAGATGGTAAACTAAATATAGAAATAGACAACAGAATCAGCAGAGCTGGTATCGTGGGAAGTCAACTGAATAAATTCATATGGAATAAGAAAGAAATTAATCGGAACACTAAATTAGCTGTATACAAGACTGTGTTCAAACCAATGTTAACTTATGGATCTGAGAGCTGGGTCAGAAGTAAAACACTTGACCAAAGACTAGAGACCGCAGATATGAGAGTCCTGAGAAAGATTAGAGGCGTGAACAGATGGCATCAATGGCAATATCATATTAAAAATGAGGATATTAGGAAAGAACTTGACATTGTCAGCATCCAGGAATGCGTTAGCAGAGCTAATCTCAGATGGTATGGTCACTTAAATAGAATGGGAGAGGAAAGATTAGCAAAACAAGTGTTCTCTGCCAGGTTGGCAGGAAAACGACCCAGAGGAAGACCAAGATATAGGTGGATTGATACGGTACAAAGTGCCTTAGACGATAGAAATATAAGATCTGATAATGTTGGAGTCTTGACAAGTAACAGACTGATTTGGAGGAAAATTGTAGATAGGAAGTTAGTAATGATGTAATTTTTTCATGTAGTACTGTCATATCCTGTACATCCCTTGAGGGTACATGGCAGGAATTTGATGATGATGATGATGAATTGCCACTAATTGTTTTAACAATGATCAATTAAAGGAAATAAAAATGTGTACTGAAGTAGATCACTAATTAGGAGATCAGGATTTTAAAGTGTTTATTTTCTCTCAGAACAAATAGCCCAAATAAAACAATCATATTCGTAAAGAGCAATTGTCCGAATATAATTTTGGGCTATGTTTTTGGGTTGCAGTTTATCTGGACCTAGCTGAGTTATCCCCATAAGCCTGACATTTGGCAAATCCTTATTCTTTTAAAGGCTAGCAGCACAAGGATATTTTAGTTCCGTTTGGTATACATTTTGGATAGTAATTACAGTGAGGAAAGTTGATTATTAAAATGCCGATAAGTTTGGAAAAGCAATAATTAAAGAGTCTGACATGGAATTACAATTACAGGAAGACTTTTCACTTCGTTATCAAGTTTATTATACTTCCCAAGAAATTATATAGTTGTTTTAACATTTAACCAAGTGTAAGCAAGCAAAGTTTGAGTATAAAATATCTTCACAGCAAGTATACTTGTATATAAATGCTGCTAACATCACATCAGTTTCCCTAGTATTCCATAATGAAACTCTTTCTTTTAGATGTGAGCACATTGCTATGCATTACTGTTACGGAATGTAACAGTAATATTACATTCCTGTAACATGGAAGGTCAATGCTAATAAACTGACCTCTTAGGTCAATGCTTGAACCATCACTTAAACTCATCCACATTTGAACTTTAACCACCCTCTCAGGTAATGCATTCCATCCACCTACCACTCTCCATGCAAAAAAACTTACTTCTTACACTTGTAACTTCTAGGGATGGCTAATGGTCCTTGTTCCTTCATCCTCACTCTACCATATGAAATCGCTTAAATTCAGAAATTCATATGTGGTCTGAACAAAGTTTTATACAATGGGACTACCATCTTTTTATCTCCAGTGGTCAGTGTATTACTCAATATTGCAGCAATTCTCTGAGGTGTAGTCATAACCTTTGAAATAAGGCCTGTGAACTTGAAATTTTTATCCACAATCACACCAAGATCCCCTGTTTCCTATTCTTCCAGGATAGCGAGTATGAAGAGTCTTATTCATGGATTTCAAATTCTCACATTCAGTTTTATTAAATTGACATTCAGCTGTATTAAACTGATAATCCCATTCAAATTTGACTTCTTATTCAAATCCTCCTGAACAGCCAAAACATTAGCACTATTATTAACACGTTTGCTGCCAACTACGAGTATACTCGTAGTTGGTATATGAGCCCGACAAGCCAGCTACGAGTATACTCGTATGATGCTTACCGCCTGTAACGAAATTACCCGTACTGACCCTGAAGAAGTGAAAATGCTTGGTGTGTGGGGCTAGCAGCAAAACTGTGTATACTCATAGTTCGTATATGAGCCTCACAAGCCAGCTACGAGTATACTCATATGACGCTTACTGCCGGGAACGAGATTACCCATACTGACCTTGAAGAAGTGAAATTGCTTGGCGTACAGGAACAAACTATGCCGAAGTAGCATGGCAGCGAATGTGTTAATAAACCTCCCATGTTTCACATCATCTGCAAACAACTAAATATTTCCCTGTAGATAATATCAAGAGTGACAATGTCATTTACATAAAGAATGACCAATAATGGTTTCGGTACTGAATCCTGTGTAACCCCAACTTGCACTCAACTCTCTTTTACTGCTTTCCCATATACAACTCTCTGATATCCATTAGAAATCCAATCCAATCTATCAAAATCAAAATCAGAAACTATCAGAAATCCAACTTTCAACTTCCTTTTACTGCTTTCCCAAATACAACTCTCTGATATCCATCAGAAATCTAATCCAATCTACAGAATCAGTAACTATAAGAAATCCAAACCCATGTGTTGCAACTTAGATACAATGGATGCAACATGTCATGTGATGTCCTGTCAAATACAAACTTCGCAAAATCCAAAAAATCACATCATATCCATAACTCTCATTCCCCTGCTCTGACACACTCACTTGCCCAGAAAACAAGTCTCTTCAAATGTATGCCCCTCTCTCTTTCTCTCTCTCTCTCTGTGTGTGTGTGTGCGTGTGAGAGAGAGAGATCTAACTCTAGCAAAAACCTCTCATCTATCCTCAAGCTCTTCACATCAACATTTTCCGAAAATCTATTCCTACATACATCGCTATCATCACATTCATTCTTACTGTTCTTTTCCTCCACTCTGCATTATCATACTGATGCAAGACCCTCAGTATATTATTCAGACGCATTCCTGCTGCAATATCTCTAACATCAAATTCAAATATCTTGCTACCTGATTCATGCTATACCTCTCAGGTCATTTTTTCCTTTCCTTTAATGCTACATGGTGATTCTTTTTGATAAATTAGAAACTACTACCATGTTAAGAATAATTACTTTAATTTCCTGATGTTGTGATCTACATATTATGGTCATCATCTGAAGTACACACATATACATACAGAGGCAAGCCACATTATATTTCAAACAGTAGGCCAAAGTAACAATGAGTTCATCAACCATTATTCTACCATCAAGCATTTAAAAAAAACTTATATCAAGGCTGCATCCAATTATTTATAACATGGTCAGACAACAAATTTATATTTATATCTTTAATACAGTTGGTGAGATCTTTCTGAGCAATAAATACAAAATGTTATATTCAGGCAATGACAATCAAGGAAAAGAAGGAGTAGCCATAGTATTCAACACTAAATACAAGGCTAATCTTCTTGAATGGCAGACAGTCTCAAGTAGAGTAATGTGGGCAAATATGAGAACGGGAGAACTGGACAATGAGACTTATTTGTGTCTATGGTCCCACAGAAGGTTCTACTAAGGTAGAAGTGGAGGAATTTTTTGAGGCTTTAGAAAAAGCAACTGACACAATGAAAAAGGAAAAGTTGGTCCTTGTCAGGGATCTAAACAGCAGAGTAGGAAATGATTGTGAGACATACAGAAATATTTTGGGAAAATTTGGAGAAAAGAGCAAAGCTAATAATAATGGCAAATATCTGTTGGATTTCTGCTCAGGACATGGACTGGTTATGTTCCAACATAAAAATGTGCACAAATTCACATGGAGAGAAGAGGCTAGGAATAAGAAAAGTCTCATTGACTATGTTATTGTTGATAGTGATGTTTTCTCCCTGGTACAGGACACCAGAGGGTACAGAGGATTTGAAATTGGAAGTGATCACCATTTAGTCTTGAACAAGATAAAATTGTATTTCATATTGAAAAGAAGAACATGCAAGAAAGTTTTAAAGCGAATAAAAGTTAAGCAGCTCTCAGATGTTAACTGTAGACTAAAATACACAAACATTATTATTATTATTATCTGAGACCTCAAGGGAGTCAAGGACTCATTGAGTGAGACTGTAAATTACCGAACCCAGCTATCATATCTACCCTTGAATTCATTCGCACTAGATGCACTCACTACCTATAAGGGCAAATTATTCCACTCACTCACTCACTGCTCTCTGGGAGAAAAACCTAGCTCTTACCCCTTTCTTGACTGCAAATAAATTTAACTTCCATGGATGCCCCCCGTGTTCTCTCCCCACCTTCCATATAACAAAAAATTTCATCAGTTGAAATGCTATAACATCCATTCAAAAGTTTACAGACCTCTCTCATATCACCCTTCTTTCTCCTGTTAACCAGAGTGTAATCCACATACTCGCAATATGTCCTCATAATCTAAATCAGGATATAATCTTTGTAACTTTTATTGGTACTTTTTTCAGAACTTCTTTATCCCCTTGGAATCCGGGAGACCAAATCTGTGCACAGTAATCCAAGTATGGTCTTATCAAAGCCTAATAAAGAGGCAAAATTACATCCTTATCCTCACATGTCAAGGTTCGCTTCGACATAGCAATTATTCTCCGAGTTGTATTTGCAACTTTTGCTATGTGACCTTTGAACTTTAAATTCTTATCCACCAATACACCAAGATTCCTTGCCTCTACAGTTTCTTGTAGCATAACCCTGCTAATATAATATGCCACTGGAACTCTAATCACGCCAAAGCATAACTTTACACTTACTAACATTAAACTGACAGCGATTTTCATTTGCCCAGATTTCCAGTCTATTCAAATCATTTTGTAATTGCTGAATATCAGTAGCATCCCTGATTACCCTGCCTATCTTCGCATCATCAGTAAACAATTGCAAATCTGATGATAGACACTGCTTGATGTCATTAATGTATAGATTGAACAATAATGGCCCAAGGACTGAACCCTGAGGTATACCACTGGTTACCTTAAATCTGGCAGATTCACACCCACGGTATACCACTTTTTGATATCTGTCTATGACTGAACATGATGGAAGAAAAAACCTTGGAGTTTCAGTGACAAACCCTGAAGAAAACACAGATTGATTCAGTGACGCAGAATGGCATGTATCATGTGGTCAGGTTGTCTGTAAGGATAGAAAAATCAGAACTCCATGGTGGACACAGGAAGTTAAAAAGGCAGTGAAAGAAAAGAAGAAATCATATCAAAAGTTACTGGCAAATAAATCAGTTTGTGCTCTTAGAGAATACAGAGACAAACGTAAGAAAGCTAAAGAAACACTGTGTAAAACTAGCTAAACAAAAGTCATGGGAGGACTTTGGTAAGAACATAAAAAATAAATATCAAGAAGGTGGCAAGATATTCTGGAGGTTGTTGAAGAAGCTCAGAAATGGAAGAAAGAGTGCTGTAAAAGGAATTACAGATGATAACGGTGACATGAAAACAGGAGAAAAAGATATCCTTGCAGTATGCAGTAATTACTTTGAAAAACTGCTAAATGAAACAAGCAGTGATGACACACAGTGGCAAAAAACACTGACCGGCATGCAGTCAGGAATACATATCCATTCTTGAAGTAGAAAAAGCCATCAAAGCCTGAAATGTGGAAAGGCAACAGGAGTAAATGATATTCGACAAGAAATGCTCAAGTATGGAGGTATAGAAGTCTTACAGTGGCTGCACGGCACTGCATAGGTCAGAAAGACTGGACAGAGGGACGAATTCCAGATGATTGGAGTAGAGCTCTCATAGTACCCATATAGAAAAAGGAAAATAAAACTGAATGTCAGAATTACAGTGGTATTTCTCTACTGAGTGTTCCTGGTAAGATATATGCAAGTATACTTGAGAAACGGTTGAGAAGGATTATGAATGAGAAGCTTGGTGAAGAAACTGCTGGATTCAGGCCAAATAGAGGCTGTCAGGATCAGATCTTCACTTTACGACAAACAGTTGAGAAATCATGGGAATATAACAAAGATCCGTATTTAAGTTTTGTTTATCTGGAAAAGGCATATGACAAGGTGCCAAGAGAGAGAGAGAGAGAGAAGCTATTCAACACACTACAGTTATATGGTGTCAATGGGGCATTATATCAAGCAATACTTAATCTTTATTTGAGTTGTAAGTTAGCAGTTAGAATTGAAGTACAAGAAGGTGGTGCAATGTTAAATCTGGTGTCAGACAAGGATGTACATTATTCCCTCTGTTATTATCTATATGGATCAAATTATGAAAGAAAGTGGTATTAAACCTGATATCAAAATTGGAGATGTTAATCTGAGCTCTCTGCGTTATGCAGATGATGTTATACTTCTAAACAAATCTGTTACAAGTCTGTAAGATTCCCTGAATAAATTGAATAACTGTTGTAATAGATATGGTATGAAGGTCAGCAATAAAAAGACAAAGACAATGAAAGTAGGCAGAATCATTGAAAATGTCAACTGCATTGTGAATGGAGAACCTATAAAACAAGTAAAACATTTCAGCTACTTAGGCACGATTTTTAGTGAATATAGTAAATTAAATATGAAAATAGACAATAGAATCAACAAAGTTGGTATGGTAAGAAGTCAAATGAATAAATTTATATGGAATAAGAAAGAAATTAGCCAAAACACTAAATTAGCTGTATACAGGACAGTATTCAAATTAATTTTAACTTATGGATCTGAGAACTGGGTCAGAAGTAAAACACTTGACCAAAGACTAGTGACCACAGATATGAGAGTCCTGAGAAAGATTAGGGGGCATGAATAGATGGAATCAATGGCAATATCTTAAAAATGAGGATATTAGAAAAGAACTTGACATTGTCAGCATCCAGAAATGTGTCAGTAGAGCTAATCTCAGGTGGTATGGTCACTTAAACAGAATGTTAAAGGAAAGATTAGCAAAACAAGTGTTCTCTGCCAGGTTGGCAGGAAAAAAGACCCAGACGAAGACCAAGATATAGGTGGACTGATACAGTAAAAAGTGCCTTAGAAGATAGAAATATAATATCTGATAATGTTGGAGTCTTGACAGGTAACAGACTGATTTGAGGAAAGTTGTAGATAGGAAGTTAGTAATGATGTAATTTTTCATGTAGTACTATCATATCCTTTACACCTCCCTTGAGGGTATATATCAGGAATTGATGATGATACAGCAACAGCAATTGTCTTATCAATTTAAAATATTAAGGGTAAGATCCTAGAGTACTACAGTCCTAATTATAATTTATAATGAACTCACAACAAAAGGTTGTGGGTAAAATATATGCTATCCATAGTCTTGGGATTTTTTGACCACCATTATTGTTAAGATTAGGGTAGGTGATTACAATTTCACAGGCCTCTTTAAATTTACACAGATTTATGATAGTTATCTTCCAACCCTGGAGTATAATGGATTCCATGCATAGACACACTGGTACTGAATTAAAAACCTTTACACAGCATACATGCAATATACTTGGTCATATGAATCACCATGTCTTCTAGGCAAACTATTTAAGAATTCTGCTGATCAATAGTGTCAAGAATCATCAATTGTTTTGAGAAAAGCCAAGGATATTTTAGAGTTTGATAAAGGATTTATTGTGGGTGGCCAACTGGCTGGAACCACAATTTTGAAAACAGCCGAACTGAATGGTTTGCCAAAAATTGAAATATATTAGGTATTTAGGTATTTATTCAGCAGAAAAATAACTACTTTGATTGTCTAAGAGGCATAACAGTGGTCCTAAACCAGCCTGCGAGGAACGAGATCACCATCATCTGAGAAGGCTTGTATGGACAAACAGAACCTCTTGCATGCAGCAAATGAAAAATAATTTAATGAAGGCTGTTCCCAACCCATATCACACTGATCTATGTGAAGGGAATTGAAGATGATTGGTATGGGCAGCCACATGACCATACAGAAGCCACTGATTTCTACGAAGAACCAGAAAGTTCATCTACAGTAGAGTCAGGAACTCCGTGACTAAATAACAGAAAATTGGAAAAAAAGTCATGTGGTCTAACATGTCACAGTACATCTAGTTCTATACAAATGGTAGGCAGAGAGTTTGACATAGAGCGCCATGAAGCAATGAACCCAGCTTGCCCTGTCAACACAACTCTAGTTCTGGAGATGGTGCCATGATATGGGCATGTTCTATTGATATGGGATGAGTCCCTGCTATTGCTGGAAGGTCAGGTGTCCTCTAAAGAATATCTAAACATAGTTGTTGATGAAGTCCATCCTGCAATGTTGACTTTTTATCCAGCAGGACCATGATTTCCATCATCTTTCCTGGCCATGACAAAGCATTGAGAATGTATTGGACATTCTCAATGGATTAGAAAAACAGATCCAGAAGCAAAGTCCTTTTCTATCAAATCTGAGCCAGTCAATGGACTGTCTGGTGAATGCCTGGTATGCTGTAAATGTAGATGAAATTGAACACTTGTGGAGTCTATGTGAAACTGCATACATCAGGCTAAAGGAGGCCCAACACAACATTAATTGAAAGTCTCTAATTCAGTGGCCAGTATGTGTACCTGTAACTTGCCTTATATAGGTGAAACTCGATGCACAATTCCTATCTGAAAAAAGGAACATAAACAACATATTAAATTTAATAAAACTATGGTAAATCTGGCCTTTCTGATCATGACTGAATACTCTACATAGAATTGACTGGAAAGGCATCTACTCATTACATCACACCAAAATGAATCAGTAAATCTTCAGTAAAAAAGAAACTGATAATTTAACTGTGAAATTCTAATCAACCACCCTAATCTTAACAATAATGATGGTCAAAAAAATCCCAAGAATATGGATCACACATATTCTAGAAACATAACCTTTTGTTCTAACAGTTCATTATACATTATAATTATGACTATATTACTCCAGGAGCTAAGAATTAATATAAGAAAATCTTATTTTAAATTACTGATAAAACCACCACTATTACTGTATTAAAAGTATTAATATGAATTTCTTCTCTGACCATGTTATAAATAGGATAGAACTTTGATTTTTTTTTCCACTAGAGGTCAGGCCAGTAAAATAACAGTTGATCAAATCATTGTCACTTTAGCCCACTGTATGAAATGTAATGTAGCTTGTCTTTTTATATATAAGTCTATACTTCAGATGATAACCTTCATAAAAAGGTCAAAATGTCAGGAAATGAAAGTAATTATTCTTAACATACTAGTAGTTTCTATAATCTCAGGTCATTTGTAATAACCATTGCTATCACCTCCTCTACATTTTCACCTTACTTCATGGCTTCTGCCACACTCTCTACTGTTCCACTTGGCAAGCTTGCCTCTAGCACTCTGCTTTGAATACCCTGAATCATCAAATCACTATACATGATATGGAGATTTCAACAGAATCTTCTTTCGTGGACATCACCGACTCTTTCTGATCCCAATCTCTCTCTCTCTTTTCCCTCCATCTTATCTCTCTACCCACTGCTGAATCCCAAGATCAAAATATTTACATCTCCCAGTGCTTCCATGCTCATTCCCATTCCTCACTGGCCACATTTTCAATCCATGGGATGTGCACATGCCACACATTGCAAAAAAATTCTCAACTATGTACGAATGATAGTGTCTTTAAATGCCGGCAGGCTGGATGACAATGTGTTAGATTTGGTAGCTGCAATGACAAGTTCTCAACTGGATACAATATCAAGACAATTTTATAGCAAAAAAAAAACTATACCTTCTTCTTCTTCTGCAGCTTGTCCCACTTAAATGGGGTCACTGTTCAACAAAAAACCATACCAATCACACAATTTCAATAATGCAAACTTAAAAATCAGTAATGGTAACAAAATAAACACAAATAACATTCATCCTTAATACTAACACTTATCTTTTGTTAAGAGTTTTCTTCAACGGACTACATACATCTTTGCATGCCAGCACCACCCGATATATTTATTATTTATACTTTGTAAGGACACATTATTTAAAAATGGCACAAAATAAGATCATAAAAATGACAATGACACTGCATTTATCAGATTTGTGACCAATAACATAAGTTCAGCAATAAAGCAAGTGAGTCATGTGATATGACCTTCAATGGGCAGGGTCACTACCCCAGACAAGTTTTGACCATTACTTGAAGTCGTTTCACTGGGAGCCAAATCCAGGAAGGTGATTATGTCGAATCAATGCAAAAGTGATATGTTTTCCACACCTAAGGAGTAAAATGCTATATCACTTTATTGGTAAAATACCATGGATCCCACTCATCAGATATCAGTAAATGTCAAACCAGTCTGGATAGTGTCCCCCCCCCCCATAATGCATAGCAAATACAATATGCACATCTGAAAGTAAGTGTGTTTTGCATTATTCGATACTAAAGCAAATGATGTGAAGTCTGCAGCTTCTATACCAGCAGGACATTTTGCATGCAAACTTTGTTTGCTTACACTTAAATAAGGATTAAAACAAGAATTAATAACAAAAAAAAAAAGAAAAAGAAAACTTCCTACAGCTTTCTGTGATCTAGAGTATTTTAATAATATGGAGAAATGTCATTTTACAAATTATACATGAAAAAGTATGACTTCGACATTGATTCAACCGTGGTATCATTTGGATCTGGATCACACTGATGAGACTTCAATAAATGTGATGAAGCCAGCCTGGTTAGTGGTAGTGACTCTTTCCATAATGCATAGCAATATACACTTCCCAAAGTAAGTGTGCTTTGGACTGTGAGATACTAAGGCAACTGGCATGAAGTCAACAGACTTCTTTACATAAGTAGACCAGTTGTGAAGATACTTCATTCGTATATTTTATTTGTTTACAAAATTGCTTACACAATGCCAATGTACTGAAATACATCAACAGAATTTGAATAAACTGGCTATTATAGACAATAGATGATGAAGGATGCAAATCAGTGTTCCAATACAAAACAATGCATTCATAATGCATATAATACAAATTGATTATTATTATGGTAGTCAATCTCCAGTAAAAAGAAACTGATAAGACTAGAAACCCAACAGTAATAGTTGACAGGAAGTTGAAGTTAAAGGAAACAAACTGCAAAATTAGTAAAGACAATGAATTCTGGATATCATATATGCTGAGAAAGATACTATGAGAAGAGATATGGAAGTCATTATTCCCTCCTGATAAAACATCTGATTTCGATTATGGTAAACTCATCCCAAGGGTTTGAGTTTACCATGTTCATCCCCACATCCTTAGGTTTAGTAAAATCAACACATTAAATAATTAATGTCAAGACTGTGATATGCTGATTAATTACAGTAGCAAATTAAAGAAATGTTGGCTGCAAAGTTTAGTAAACAAACAGAAATGACAGAGCCATGGAAGTTAATAAACAGATTTCTATATGATAACCGAATACATTTTCCAGTCGTTGGTAGGGGAAGAAGTGATCCTCCTAGGAGTTGAGAAGAGTAGACTGCTGGAGATGAGTGAAATAAAGATAGCAAATAAATAAATAAATAAATAAATATATATATATATATGCTTAAATAACAATTCTAAGGTAAGTTTCTTTTTTTTTTTTCCAGGAAATGGATGGATAAGATTTAAAAAACAGAAATTCAAGTGGTGTTACCTTCAACTTTTAGATTTTCAGGTGGTTGTCCTTCACCTTCAACAATACGTTCTTGAGATGAACTGAGGTATTTTTCCATGGTTCCAAGATCTTGCTTTTCCTTTTTTGTACTCTATAATGTTAAAATGAATTTAGAAAATAACTTTAGATTGCTACATAAAACATTATTCTCTTATTCCAGTACCTAATTTATATAAGTGTTCCAGTTAGCAGCCATGGATATGAGATGATCAAGAATTGTTCATATGATTTCCATACTAACTTATTCATATTCTATACTGTTTTTTTTTTTTGTTTTTTTAACATACAGATTCTCCATTATCATTTTAATCTGAAATTTTCTATTACGATAATATCTTTCATAAAAAAAGTAAGTTAAGCATATCAAATATATAGCAGGTGATAAATAATGAAACATGAGTAGGAAATGGAAGAATAAAATGGGTTCCAACATGGTTAATCTTGAATAAATTCAATCTTTACTTTAAAATTACTGATTGAAAAGATAATAGAAAGGAGAGAATTTCAAAAAGGACCATAATTGACATTTACCGATTAAGAAAAACCCTTTCATAAAATTAACAGACAAAAATTATTAAAAATATTAGAAGGTTTAAATACACCAAACAACTATTACAGTTCATTCAAGAAATATATGCAGGAGATGGAACAGCCATCAAATCAGACTACAGCATGGAAAGACATATCAAAAGGAGAATGGCAGGAATGTATTCTATCACCTCTACTTTTTAATATATATATATATATATATATATATATATTATTTGCATCAGAAGATTTACAAAGATAAAATTTTTGTAAAATCTAAATTCGTTAAAGGAAATTTCAGAATAGTATAATATGATAATACCTAAAATAAAACTAATGGCTTTAAAAGGACTGAAAACTCAGAGTAAAATAGTGATAAATAATAAAATATTACACCATACTTTCAGATACACGAGATGTGCTTCATCATATGATGAAGGATAGATACATTAAAATACCAAATGTTGCTCATGTATTTGCTTCAGCAAAATTATACCATTTAGTAAAATAAATAATATTTATTTGCCCAGTATTTGCCCAGTAAAGTATCATACTTTACTTTGAACTCATTCACAGTCATGGTACTCACAACAGACTCTGGCAGTTTATTCCACTCGTTCACCACTCTCTAAGCAAAAAAATCTAGTTCTCTAATACCCTTGCTAACTACCTTGCTCAGTTTCCAAGAATGACCCCCTAGTTGTCCCACCACCAGACATGTTCTGAAAAAATTCCTCTGTACTAATCTTGTAAAAACCCTTCATTAAACTGTATGTCTCGATCACATCATCCCTTTTCTGCCTGTCAACCAACATCTGTAACCCACAAATCTTCAAATTGTTCTCATCATGTTAATTCCATAGACCTGATACTATCTTGGTCACTCACCTCTGGATCCTCTTCACCTCTTCCTCACCACCAAGTTGTGTTCTCTGCCAGGCTGGCAGGAAAAAGACTCAGAGGAAGACCACGATATAGGTGGATTGATACAGTAAAAGTGCCTTATAAGATAGAAATATAAGATCTGATAATGTTGGAGTCTTGATAAGTAACAGACTGACTTGGAGGAAAATTGCAGATAGGAAGTTAGTAATGATGTAAGTTTTTCATGTAGTACTATTGTATCCTGTACATGTCAGGAATTTGATGATGATGAACTGATATTTGAAGGCATTCTGGATATCACAGTATTGTTGAGTGAGCACATTCACTTGGGCAGGATCTTGCATATGCCAAAGTTGAATAGCTGAGGAGCGATAATCACAGAGGTTATAGCACAGCTTAGTATTAAGGTTGACCAGATTGAGAACAATTTCTGCTGATTCAATAATTCTTCTCTCAAGCTCACAACAGAAACTAAAAATATTTTCTGATTTGTTCCAGATACATGACAGAATGTTCATGAGGTTAGCAGAATTAAGAATTACATAGAGTACTGGCTCTAGTTCTGCCATAGGTGATGTCTCTCTCACATGTTCTTCCATACACAACTCAATGGATTTCTCCATGCCAAAATAGGATGCATCGCAGTTACAACAAAATTCAATAAACTACTGGATATCTTAGGCAGTCATGTTTTGGTTTAGGTGTACTGAGTATGAAAGTTTGGTTTGGTTAGAGGAGTAAAAGAAGTGAGAATTTTAAATTTCTTTAAATTTTAAAGCTTTCCGGATGGCTGAATCTTTCACATCTTGGTGTCATTTCAGTTTCCTTTTCAACTTGGGGAACAGAAAATAGTCTGAAGGGGATAAATCTGGTGAGTAACAGGGTGGGTTGTGATGAAGGGTGGAGATTTCGTATGTCAAAAAGTGATACACATTTGCAGTCTTGTGGGTATGCGCACGTTATCATGCAACAGAAAAAAAATCTTCCAACAAGAATGTGCCTAGACAAACACGATGAATGATTTTTAAGAGACTATCCATACATTCCGCATAAAATCAACACATTCAATGTTCACTACGAATTGGGGGGGGGGGGTCTGCATCGTTTTGATGCATGATTTTTGAAATCTCAATCTCTTCAGTCTGAAAGAAATATCTCACCAATCTATTCAGAACTATGTATCATTTTGTTTCAGGTTCATAGGCCATGTACAACCTAAAGAACATCTATGCTCATTGTGGGATTGGTATGAAAATAATGAAATATTCAACAAGAACATCAAATCTAATTGTCTTATTTCCTAGTGGCATATGTCAAATATAACGCATTTAATAATAATGCAAATTAGATCTTGAATGAAGCACTAATATTATATATTGGATAATAATATTATATAAATTCCTATACTACTGAACTTATAGGATATGCACGGATTCTACAATATGAAAAGAGCTAACATTATGAGGAATAAAAATTGATAAAGGCGAGCATTTCTTCCTCGCTACTCTCATCTCCTGTAACGATTTTGTCCAAGAAAATTTCATCTGCATCTGCTATCACAATAATGTCCTGACAAGATATGATTCGATCTTTTCTTTCTTCAGCTTTCAAGCAATGTGAGACAAAACGTGCATACAACTTCCTCTTTCCCAAATCTTCACTCAGAATCAGAGAATGAAAAACATACGGATGTTGAAAGCTATCATTCGTGCTGTGATTCGCCAATGATTCTTCACCAACTTATCAGTTGTAGTGGAAATGTGGGATGGCCACTTCTCTCATCCTCTTCTACTGCCTCCCTTCCATCATGAATACCACCTGACCTGAAGATGTTGGATTGGTTCAGAGCATCATTCCCATATGCCTTTTGTACCATTTCTAGGGTTATGGTAGCAGAATGACTGACTTTAAAACAAAATTTAATCACAATTCTCTGTTCATTTTTTATATCCAAGATGTACAAAGAAAAAGCACTTTATACTAAACATCAAAGCTTGCACACTACTGAACATAAATTAACATCGCTCTCTGGAATGTAGGCATTAGTTGGTATTACTCAGCACATTTGTCGATAGACTGCTCCAGTACTGTATGCACCACAAATCATGTCCTAAAACTTATGTACTACACTGTGTAGACAGAGGTGGTAGAATTTTCCCTCCCAGAAACTAGTTTTTTTGTCACATCTCTAACATCACCTATAATCAGAAAAACACATTAAAGTGAATCACATACTAATCAAATAGGATTAAATGCATTATCAGAGCATTGATTAGGTTTTAAAGAAATTATTTGGCCAGGACAGATATTGAAACCATTTAACATTCAAGGGAAATATGAAAATTAAACACCATAAAAACCATACATTTTTGTTATTAAAACTATGAAACAGAAATAAGCATATGCATAATGGTCATAGGAAGGCCTTTCTTTTTTTTTTTTTAAATAACTTCAGTAATTCATAATACGACTATACACTCGCTCTCTTTCTCTTGAAACAATTGCAGCATTTGTTCATCAGTCGAAAACACAACATATGTTATTACTATGAAAAACCGCTGTAATGAAACATTCAAGATAATTACATCTTATACAATAGCTTATTCAGTTAAGTTTGAATAGATGTTTTAGGAAAAAATATCTAGTGTGGGATATCTGAAATATAGACTAAGTTTCTGTAATACAGCTTCACATTTTAAGTTACTTATAGATAAGGTAATAAAATTTTAGAATATTTAACTGGGAGTTGAAAATAAATTTTATAAAAATGAATTCCTGTAGTAGTTAATGTTACATATATTTAGTAGACAAATACTTATAATGACAAAATTTCATGATACAATTTTGATATTACCTTCTTTCCTCTTTGAAAAAGATCATCACTAAAACTAATACGAGCTGACTGTCTAACGCCATGGCTGTACTCGGGTGTTTCTTCATCTTCTTAAAAAAATGGGGGAGAAAAAGGGGAAAAAAAAACTTTGAGAAATTTCAGTGTTAATCAAGAACATATGAAGATCATCCAAATAAATAACACATGCTTTTCCTGCATAAACACATTAGTAGTGATACAATAACAGAGGACCAATACTGTACTATAGTGATTCCTCAAGCCAACTTCCAAAATCCATATCCATGTTTTTCACAAAGTATCATCCTTCTTGTATGTGAGTGTGTCATTTTCATACATGATATTGACATATCTCATGCTGTATACTGACAGTGTTCCCTGTCTACAATGCTCCCATTATAAAGTCACCTGTAAGAGCTGATGAAAACAGACAATCTACAATTACAGTGAGACTGGAGAGATTCTGATAAAAAAAAAATAACATCCTACAAGTTGCAGCGATAACTTAGAAGAAAATATTTGAAATTATATTTCTTATCATTTTATTTATTAGATCTATCACAAAGAAAGAGTTTGTGAAAATAGTCCAAATGTTTTATTTGTTATAAAGAAACAAAGAGCATCATGGAATTCATTGAAGCATGTTACACGTGCAATGTAATTAAATTTCAGGATCAGAGCATATCATAAGCCCAGCACAAAGTTTCAACCTTTGTGCAATTATTATTATTATTATCTAAGACCTCCAGAGAGGCTATAAATCACCCAAACCAGCTGTCATACCTTCCCTTACATTCATTCACACTAGATGCAGTCACTACCTGTAAAGGCATAATAAATTTAGTTTAATCCTTTATCCAAGTGTGAGCAAACAAAGTTTGCGCCTGAAAGTATCTTCAGGACTGGGTTAAGGTGGTAAACACCAGGGCAACTCGTTGCAAAGGTGGAACAAGCTACCAACACTCCTATCCTAGTATCCTAGTATCTCCTATAATGCAAAACACATCTCCTTGCGGATATGTCTATTTTGTTATGCATTAAGGGAAGGGCCACTACCCAGACCGGTTTCGACCTTTATTGAGGTCTCTTCAGTGGGAGCCAGGCCCAAGTCGAGATATCAGGCAGAAGCATTAGCAGGTCATCTCCACCTATAGGAATTGCCAATTGGTGTGCCACCCTTTTTTAATAAATTACTCTGGATTTAGAGAAAGATGTTGAAAGTTTATTTTCCACTTGGTTAGAGTATAATAAATTTAGTTTAATCCTTTATCCAAGTGTGAGCAAACAAAGTTTGCGCCTGAAAGTATCTTCAGGACTGGGTTAAGGTGGTAAACCTGAAAGTATCTTCAGGACTGGGTTAAGGTTACCACCTTAACCCAGTCCTGAAGATACTTTCAGGCGCAAACTTTGTTTGCTCACACTTGGATAAAGGATTAAACTAAATTTATTATACTCTAACCAAGTGGAAAATAAACTTTCAACATCTTTCTCTAAATCCAGAGTAATTTATTAAAAAAGGGTGGCACACCAATTGGCAATTCCTATAGGTGGAGATGACCTGCTAATGCTTCTGCCTGATATCTCGACTTGGGCCTGGCTCCCACTGAAGAGACCTCAATAAAGGTCGAAACCGGTCTGGGTAGTGGCCCTTCCCTTAATGCATAACAAAATAGACATATCCGCAAGGAGATGTGTTTTGCATTATAGGAGATACTAGGATACTAGGATAGGAGTGTTGGTAGCTTGCTCCACCTTTGCAACGAGTTGCCCTGGTGTGACCACCTTAACCCAGTCCTGAAGATACTTTCAGGCGCAAACTTTGTTTGCTCACACTTGGATAAAGGATTAAACTAAATTTATTATACTCTAACCAAGTGGAAAATAAACTTTCAAAACCTGTAAAGGCAAACTGTTCCACTCACTCACTTCTCTGTGACAGAAAAACATAGCTCTTACCCCTTTCTTGACTGTGAACAAACTTAACTTCCATGGATGCTCTCCCATGTTCTCTCCCCTCCTTCCATATAACAAACAATTTCATTAGACGATATTCTATAACACCCATTCAAAAGTTTATATAAGCCTATATAATGTCAGCCTTCTTTCTCCTCTTAACCAAAGTCTGTAATCCACATACTTGCAAATCTATCCTCATATTCTACATCCCATAATCCTTATATAATCTTTGTAACTCTTCTTTGCACCCTTTTCACAGCTTCTCTATCCTGCTGGAATCCAGGAGATGAAATCTGCGCACAATAATCCAGGTGTGGTCTTATCAAAGCCTTATAAAGAGGCAAAATGACTTCCTTGTCAAGGTGCACTTCAACATCACAATTATCCTCTGAGCTGTATTTGCAATTTTTGCTATGTAACCTCTGAACTTCAAATTCCTATCCACCAATATGCCAAGATCCCTTGTCTTCTCAGTTTCGTGTAGCATAACTCCACTGATATAATATGTTGCTGGAAATCTAATCAAGCCAAAGTGCATAACTTTACCCTTACTAACATTAAACTGAAAGCCATTTTCGTTTGCCCAAATTTTAAGCCTATTCAAATAATTTTATAAGTGCTGAATATCAGTAGCAACCTTAATTGTCCTGCCTATCTTTGCATCATCATCTAACGATTGCATATCTGATGTTAGACCCTGCCTGATGTCATTAATGTATAGATTGAAAAATAATGGCCCAAGGACTGAACCCTGAGATACACCACTGGTCATCTGAAATCTTGCAGATTCACACTGTCGTGACGTTCTATTTTCATGTTATGTTCTAAATCCGCCATCTTGGTTCAAGTCACTCTTATCAATATAACAACTAATTGCAAATTGATCACCGATCCAAAAGTAGAGAAATTTATAATTATACTGCACCACCCTATTTTTAGATTAGTCTATATAAAATAGTAGGATCAATTCTTAATTAAGTTAGCAGTCTCCTCATTTATTTAGGCCGAATTATTTACTATTCCACTTGGGGTTCCTGCAAGATTCGAATATTTATGAACGGTGCAATAAAAGGGAATTCAGGCAAACACAATATTTAGATTAACAAAATAAAACATTTAATATATGATATATATAACAAATACAAGAATTCTGCTTTAAAATGAAACAATACAATCAATTGAATTTAACAACACCCACTATATACCACTTTTTGATATCTGTCTGTCAACCATCCACTGATCTAAGACAAGAATTTATATTCCACTCTCATATTCTCCAGTTTATCCAACATCCTTTCATGTGGTATCCTATCAGATACCTTAGCAAAATCCAACATTAATGTAGTGTGCTCATTCCCTTTATCCAACTCAGCAGTAACAATGTTATAAAATATGAGCAAATTGCTAAAACGTGACCTTCCTTGAGTAAACCCATGCTGCTCCTTGCAGAGTATAGCTTGTTTGTCTACCCATTTCTCTATGCGAGTTCTTACCAACTTCTCTAAACACTAACAAACAGAAGAAAGAGGGATGGTGAAGAGACCTACAAACTCTGAAAGGGTCATATAAAATACAAGTAGTTGAAAGTTTTCATTTTATGGAATGCGGAGGCAAGGAAAAGAGGGCATCCATGGATGTTGAGAATGACTGCAGTCAAAAAAGGGAAGAGAGCTAAACTTTTCTCTCATAGTGTAATGCATGATCAGATTGCATTTGAAAGTAGTGAGAAAGTAGAGTGAATGAATTCAAGAAAAGGTATGACATCAGGTATTGGTGATATGTGAACTTCCTCCATGAGTCCCTGACACCATGGAGATCTCTGGGAATTGTAATAATAATGATGATGATGATGCTTTCATAAGATATTCTTGAAAGTTTGTCATGCAAGACAATGTATTAATTATTATTATCATCATAATCATTATTAATATCTGACCTCCATAGAGTCAAAGAACTAAACAGGGAAGTCAATAATATCATGCAAAAAAAATATCATTGAACTATGCCTCAAGCCCCCATTCACAGTTTCTCCACTCACCTCACTTTCAGGGAATGCATTCCACTCACCATGCATAGAACCTGCTTACCACTCCCCTGCTCACACCCTCCTCATACAGTTTCCAGGAATTGCCACTTGTTCCACCCTTGCTCCCTCCATGAAAAATCTCCTCTGCATTAATCTCCTCTGGTAAAAAAATCCTTATCAATTTATATGTCTCAATCATAAGCTCTGCAAGTTACATTCTGCTGAACTCTTCTCATGTTGTACATTTTTAATAGTATAAACAATTTGACATTCATAGTGTTTTATTCATTTTTTGTATAAAATTAATATATCTACAAGAAAGCATTCAAAAATGTGTACTCTTTCTCAGCACACATTGATGATGCAAAGACAAATTGCCAATGAGTGTGGTGTTGGTTTGGGTACTGTTAATGTGATTTTAAAGAGGTTTAGGGAGTAGATACTTTTTCTTCTGACAGAAAACAAAAATGGGAGCAAAAAAGGAAAACTGCACTTACTCAAGATCGTTTACTAGTTAGCAATTTCAATCCAAGATTGTCTCCTGTAGACTTAAATAGAGACTTGGAAGCTAGTGGGATTAATATTTCTGACATGACAGTCCATCGAAGATTGTTTTAAGCAGGGAGGACTGACCACAGACCAAAACAGAAACAACTGTTGACAAAGGCTATGAAGAAAAAGAGCTCCAGTGGGCAAAAGTGTACAAAGATTGGACTGTTGAGAGCCATTTCTTTGTCAAAGGAGAACGAGTACCCTATGTTTGTAAATCAGAGGCTGAGAAGACTTCTGCTGCCCACTTTCAACAAGCTCCTAAACATTCAGCTAAAAAGATGTTCTAGGTTGTTTTGCACTTGATGGTCCAAGATCACTTGAGCCTGCTGATGGCATGATGAAAAGTAACCAATGCATAAAAATATTGGAGAAAAGAGTGGTTCCACCAATCCAGAAAGATGAAGAACTCATCTTCCAACAGGATCTCACTCCATGCCACACCTCAAAAAAAGAAAGAGTTCCTTAATAATCACAATATCCATTTGCTTTAGTGGCCAGGCAACTCTCCTGACATTAACCCAACAGAAAATTTGTGCGCCACAATGAAAAAGAGACTTGGAAAATTAAATTGTGATACAAAGGATGACTTAATACAATCCATTATAAAAGTATGGTTTCGAGATGCAGAAATAAGAAAAATATTTTCTATGTTGATCCTAGGGAATTAATGAACTTATTAGGAACAGAGGAGCACATATAAATTATTAGGTAAAGTGGGAGTTTAATTTTTGTACTTATTTTCTTGCAAAATTAAAATTTTTCTTTAAAATGTGACTGTTTGGGTCAATTTGTTTGCTACTGTACTCCAATACATCCTCATTCTCTTGAAAAACAGGTGCCCAGATCTGCACACAGTAGTATATATGTGGCCTGATCACTTTGTTTCTGATGTCCATGTCACTGCTATAATCTGTTGGGATGTTCTTACAACTTTGGCAATGTAACAACTAAACTTCAAGTCTGTGTCAACATTAATCACTCCTAGATCTTTCATTTCTTCCACCAACTTCAAAATTTCCCCTTTACTTGTATACTCTATATCCCAACCTTGCCTACCAAATTTCAAGACCTTGCACTTTGCAACATGAAATTTATAGCTCCACTCAGTAGTCTATTGCGATTCTCCTGCAAGGTCACATCTTCCTACTTCTCATAGTTCTAACTCTGCATCATTAGCAAACAGAAACATATGAGTTAAGCCAATTACAATGTCATTAACATACAAGTTCAAAAATAATGGTCTCAAAACAGATTCCTGTGGACATCCACTAGTGATCTTCCTCTTTTGTAATACCGCTCCACCATACAGAACCTGCTGATAACTATCTGACAGCCTATCAGATATTCAACTCAGTAGTCTGTTATCTAATCCCATCTGTTTCAATTTAGCTGCCAGCTTGTCTTGTGGCAGTCTGTCATAAGTCTTTGAAAAATCCAAGTATACCACTGTATATGCATCTTCTTTATCCAGTGAATTTGTCGGCATCTTGTAATATGTAAGCAGATTGCTAAAGCATGCCTCCCCCCACCAAACCCATCCTGGAAATCACCAAGAATACCACTATCATCAACCCATTTCTGAATCCTAGTCCATACCAAATTCTCTGACACCTTAACAACTCCAGGCACACAGATTACAAGACTGGCCTATAATTTGTAGCCCCAGCCTTATCTTCCCCCTTGGTGAACTGGAACAATTTTTCCACCTTCCATTCCTTTTGGTCTCTCCCTATGGTAAGACTCATGTTACACAGTTGTGATGAAGGTGATGTTAACTCAATAGATCATTCCTTCAAGATGCAATTATATATTTTCAAGTCCTAGTGACTTATTAACATCAAGTTTACTTAATTCCCCCTATATCTTCTGCTCAATCACCATCAGTCCCTCCTCCAGCATGCCCTCTACACTCCAGCTTAATATAAGGAGACTGCCACTTAGTGAAAGGGCATTGAAAGTTGCTATTGAAAAGATAAGTTTTATTTTTGTAGTAAAGTAACAATTTGGATAGCATTTTGGTATAGTTTTGTTTTACAGCTTGGTGTAAATAAGGGATTAGGGCATATTGTGTGTAAACAGACTTTTACTATTTTTGAAGCATACAGTGAATAACAACAAAATGGCAGTAAGAATGAGGGTGGTGCATTGTGTATTGCAAAAATGAAATGTGATTAATGATGTGAACTTTTCAAGAATTATATATGTTGCAGTCACAACAATCTATCAATCTATGAAAGTCTGATATTCTACTGGAATACAAATTATTAATAAATGCAAAACTGGCAGATAGGCTGAAAGACTGCATAATTACTACAGCAAATGACACCATATAAATCACAGAACAGAAGTGAGCAGGACTATGAAAGTGAAAGTGAGTGGAACTGTGGAGGAGAATGAAAGTCGGAATGAGGAAATTAAACAAATGAATGATAGACTAATAGACAGTATAATTGCCAGGATGCAAGACTCACTTATGTGAGTTGATTACAATGAGAAGGGCAATGAAAAATGTTTAATGAGATAAGAAGCTTGGTGGATAAGAATGGACAAGTACAAAAGGTTAGGACAAAGGAAAGCAGAGAAAAAGATCTGATGAATAACTCAAGAATAGCGATGTATGGAGATTCCATTATTAGAGATGTGGTAAATGAGATTCCATAAGGTGTTTTCCATGAATCATGAGAATTAACCGGATAACTGATGCATTAGATAAGAGAAGCAAGTGCATGTAAGAATGGATATCAGAAGATTGCTGAGGAGAGTGAAAGATAACACTGTGATTAGAAGGGCAGTTGATGTGTTGCCTAGGTATGATAATGGTGAATTGAGACAGAGAGTAAGGTTCATGAATGGTATGTTGGCAGAGATATGATGAATAGAAGGAAGCGTAGTTGGTTAATATGTGGCATTTGAGTGGAGGATGGAAATGTACAAAAGTGACATGTTGCATTTGAATGGGTTTGGTGCGAGTCAGAGAGAATACTGCTGCAAAGAGGAGCAATGAGTGATGTGAGCAAGAGAGCAGAGGAAGTAAGAAGTGAAGCAAAAGATCAGGAGAGAGGAAATGGTGAGACTGAAGTGATAGTAAATGAGAATAGTAGTACTGTGAGTGATAATTGGGGATGAATAAACAGGGAAATAAATAGGAGGAGTCAGGAAGGACAGGGAGACAGTACATGGAGAGTGGATGTTGGAAGTAGTAGTAGTGAATGGGTGTATAAGGATGGTCAGAATGGGAATGGGATGTAGGAGATGTAGTTGAGTTTGAAGAGATAGACAGGATAAGTGGTGATAAAGACAATTGGGAATGGTTAGGTGTGGTGTAATCACAACCTACAAAAGACATGGGCAAGATTGATTATAGACCTAAAAGTAAATTGCTGTGTTTATTTACAAATGCCAGGAGCATCAGAAATAAGAGACATGAAATAGTTTTGTTCATTGAGTTTATTTTCCCAAAAATTGCTGGATAAGTGAAACATGGTTGGATCCTGATGGGAATGGAAATGTATGTATGAGGCTTTCCATGAGGACAGAAAGGACAAAAAAAAAAAAAAAAAAAAAAAAAAAAGGGGGGGGGGGAGAATAGGAAGCTGTTAATGATAGCAGGCGAATTACATCCGCACAAAGTGGAGATGTGAGATGTAAACAGTGGCAATGGTTTTAAGTTAATATGGTGTGAGGTGGAGGTTAACAGAAAGAGATATTTACTTGGATGCTGCTATAGGCCAGGAAATGTGGAGGATGGTAATGAAGAAATGTATAAGAAACTGGGGAAGGGCGAGTATTATGGGAGATTTTAAAAATGGCAGTATAGATTGGAATGAAGAAATAGCATTTGGGAATAAGGAAAATTAATTTGAGTTATTGAGAGACAACTATCTCAGACAGTATGTAAAGGACGGCACACAAGGATGTGCTTGTGAGTGGGATTTCACACTTCCCTCTATTTGGTGAGAGTGATCGTGAAATGATCATATGGATTATGGCTATCCGTATGAAGATTTCTATGAGGAAAGAATATATGCGGAATTAAAAGGCTGGTGATACGAAAAGTTTAGGTGACAGCTTAGAGCTATAGCATGGAATGAGGTGTTAAGCAGAGGGAGATTAATGCTATGTAGGAACTGACCAAAAGAAATTCAACAACATTGATGTGTGAATGTTTTCCAAAGTTCAAAAGACTGAATAAAGTAAGTGTCATATGGATAAATAAATTTTAAGCATGAAATTTGGAAGAAAAAGGATAGTGTGGAGGCAGAACAAGATGAATAATGGTAGCAATCAATTGCATGAGAAGTATAAGGAACGTATGTTTGGCCCCCTCAGTAGGGGCAGCTCGTGCAGGCACTGCGGAACAGCAGCACCCCCAATTTTTCTCGATATATCATCATCATCATCATACGTATCAAGGATTTAGGCCTAGTATAGCCTGTTCCGGCC